>NC_057800.1:639494139-639504501 GCF_018294505.1 Triticum aestivum | reverse complement strand
CGCTCTCGAATCCCCCCGAGCATCGACCATGTCGGCCTACTGCGGAAAGTACAAGGGTACGCGATCCATCCCCTCCCTCGTCGTTCTCTCGATACGTCGGCGCTTTGATCTGCCTCGCGTGTAGATCCGTTGCCTGTTCGCCGTGCTTAGATCTACCTTTGCTCGCGAATCCGATGTAGTGTGTGCCGTCCGTACGCGCCGTGCTTTGATCTGCTTGGTTCTAGCGGTTACGCTGTTTTCGAGCGGATTTAGGCACTGCCTGTAAGATCCGAGTCCTTTGGGTGGATTTAGGTCGCGTCAGGGTGATGGGCTGCATGCTGATGATTACTGCTAGGTCCATGCTAGTGATTATTTTATATGAATGATGATACTGGCGTTCCTTCTTATTTTGCAAGTACTTTTTTTGGGTAAGTTGATGGACTCCGTTGCTCCATCTGTACATAATTCTGTTTGTGTTCGTTGTAGTGTTTACTATGGCTTTATGGTTGTTTGAAGATTGCCCCTGTAAATCTATTTCTGTTTAGATCCTAGTGGCTTCTTTTGCTAAGCTATATCCTGTGCTTATATAGTTGCAAGCTGTACTGATTGCTCTGCTGCCATGTTAATTCTTTGTTGCCCCTGGCCGTGTTAGCCACCTTGTGCTGTTGTGCAGATACATCTTTGAGAAATTGTAAAAAA
Organism: Triticum aestivum; assembly: GCF_018294505.1. Classification (NCBI taxonomy): domain Eukaryota; kingdom Viridiplantae; phylum Streptophyta; class Magnoliopsida; order Poales; family Poaceae; genus Triticum; species Triticum aestivum. The sequence continues at coordinate 639,503,823 of NC_057800.1, read as the reverse complement.
TTCATAATCAGTTGTCAGAATCATGCTAGTCAGTTTGTTGTGCATCTGTTGTTAGCTAAAGCTGTTAATGGCTACTCTCAACTTGTGCAGTTTTCTAGATTTTAGCACAATCTGAATAGTTATGGCAATTCATCTTAATACTGATGGTGGTTATCCTGCAGATGAGCTCATCAAGAACGCTGCCTACATTGGCACCCCCGGCAAGGGTATCCTTGCTGCCGACGAGTCCACCGGCACCATCGGCAAGCGCTTTGCCAGCATCAATGTTGAGAATGTTGAGGACAACCGCCGTGCCCTCCGTGAGCTCCTCTTCTGCACCCCTGGAGCCCTCCAGTACCTCAGTGGTGTGATCCTCTTTGAGGAGACACTGTACCAGAGCACCAAGGGTGGCAAGCCCTTCGTTGACATCCTCAAGGAGGGCAACGTCCTCCCTGGCATCAAGGTGGACAAGGGTACCGTCGAGCTCGCTGGAACCAACGGTGAGACCACCACCCAGGGCTTTGATGACCTTGGCAAGCGCTGTGCCAAGTACTACGAGGCTGGTGCCCGCTTTGCCAAGTGGCGTGCCGTCCTCAAGATTGGCCCCACCGAGCCATCACAGCTTTCCATCGACCAGAATGCTCAGGGTCTGGCTCGCTATGCCATCATCTGCCAGGAGAATGGGCTGGTGCCCATTGTTGAGCCTGAGATCCTTGTTGATGGACCTCATGACATTGACCGCTGTGCTTACGTGACTGAGATGGTCCTTGCTGCGTGCTACAAGGCCCTCAACGACCAGCATGTCCTCCTTGAGGGCACCCTCCTGAAGCCCAACATGGTCACCCCTGGATCCGACGCCAAGAAGGTGGCCCCTGAGGTGATTGCTGAGTACACCGTCCGCACCCTCCAGAGGACTGTCCCTGCTGCCGTCCCAGCCATTGTCTTCCTCTCTGGTGGACAGAGCGAGGAGGAGGCGACCCTGAACCTGAACGCCATGAACAAGCTCGAGACCAAGAAGCCATGGAACCTGTCCTTCTCCTTCGGGCGTGCCCTCCAGCAGAGCACCCTCAAGGCCTGGGCTGGCAAGGTGGAGAACGAGGAGAAGGCCAGGAAGGCGTTCCTGGTGAGGTGCAAGGCCAACTCTGAGGCCACCCTCGGCACCTACAAGGGCGATGCCACCCTCGGCGAGGGGGCCTCTGAGAGCCTCCACGTCAAGGACTACAAGTACTGATCTGCCTTCGGTGCGGTGGCCTGTTTGGGTGTCCTGCTTACCAGTATTATCGTTTGGTTTTCAGAGTCTTGATATATCCTTCGGATATCGAACCTAGTATGGAACTTGTGCTCTCAAAATAGCTTAGGTAGTTTCGTTTTTGGAGTCGAATACCCTGTTACTCGGGTGCTGCGTATCGTAAATCGGAGCGGTGGTTTTTGTTCTACTATGGTCGTGTAATTTTGCTGCTTATACAATGGGTAAAACCTGTTATATGCTGAGTACATGTCTTGAGTTGCTCTATTTCGATTGTGTTGCATCGCTTAATTTTTCTTTTGTTGCTTCAGCTGAAGCAACATCGCTTAATTTCATTCGTTGCTTCACTTGGCTGAAGTAACCTCAGTTTTCTCTTGCACTTTCGTGCATGCTCATGAAATTGAGATTGCTCAGTTTTGTTACACTAGGCTGGAGTACTCTTTCAGTTTTCTCTTGAGCAGAAATCAGAACTTCAAATTTCGTGTATGCTTATGAAATCAAGGTTTTTATATCAGGTTTTTGTTCTATGCTCCTGTAACCAGTCAGCAGCACCTTTTTGACGCACGATTGAATAATGCAATACTAGTTTATCTCGTCAAACAGCTTAGTAAGTTTCCGATTTCATATCCAAGTTTGCAGCTTCAATGGCAGCAACTGACACCTGACACTGCTATCTCAAACTTAAACTTCTGGGGTGGTGCATAAATCTTGAACTGCAATCAGAAACCAAACTTGGAATTTCGTGTATGCTCATGAAAGCGAGCCCTAGATTGCAAGGTTTCCTGTGTGCCTTCTGCACGGGCGATAGTTGGCTAACTAGGCAGCAGGTATTTGATGCTTACGATGGTAGAGTCAGCTTTTTTTGTTTGCAGCACTTTATTTATTTTTAGTTCCGCTTGGACGGTTGAATAATACTCCCTTCGTCTCAAATTATTTTTAGATATTACGTATCTGAGACAACTAATTCTGGATGGAGGTAATACAAACTAGTTGAGTCAACAGAACAGTTTGTTCTGATTGAACGACTGAGTAGTTTCTTACTTGGCAGACTTGACTGCCTTCTGATTGATGAGATCATCCAACCTAGAGCGAGAGCAGCGCTGAAGTTGAAAAGTTTCGTTGGGTCATCATCAGCGCTTACGTGTACATTCACAACAATCTGCACTTAGTCTCAATTTCAATGGCCGTAAAAAGTTGACCGGTACGGAACTGATGGGGCGTACTTTCACAATTTGCAAGTTCACGGACATAAGTTTTAAGTTTGACAGGGTGCTCACTGAAGCAGTGCTTCTCTGACCATTTCGAAATCATTCGTTCGCTTTCTTCGGGTTTCTGGGGCACTTCATGACCCAAACTTGAATCCATAACAAGTGCCGTGGTTTTAGTTCAAACTACAAACTCTAGTTTTTTGAACCAAAACCACGACACTTATTATTGTGGATCGGATCGGAGGGAGTACCTATTATGAACTTGTGATGTGGTCTATAAATTTTGAACTACCACACAAATTTTGAACTGGTACCAGAAAAACTGTGCTGCACAACATAACACAACCACAAAGGGAAGAAGCAGTAGCAGAATCATGAAGGGCTCCTTTTCTACCAATGGTGGTGACACACACACACACAGATTGACTCATTACCCAGAAACTGTTCTTTTTTAATTATAGCTTGGCAATTTGCCATAGCATCGATACCAAACAAGTAAAAACCTTCATCAGGATCCATCAAACACTTCTTTTTCTGTACACTTATTACCACACCAATGCGATTGCGCAAAGCCAGAGCAACAAATAATGGCGCTTGGCAAACGGACTGACTGACGGCTTCGGCTTTCGCTTGCCAGACTCGATCTGCGGAGGATGGTCGGCTGCCGGAGAACCCTTGCACTGTAGTACATCATCGCTATCTCCACGCCGAGCCGGAGCTGGCGCTGGAGCGTCGCTAGACTAGGTAGTCATAGTAGACCAGCAGGAGGTTGTCAGGGACGATGAGGGGCAGGCTGTCGATGAAGCTGTGGAAGTGCCTCACATTCTCCTTCTCCAGGGTCACGGGGTCGATCACGTCCTCGTCGCCGGTGAGCACCCACAGATCCCTGGACTGGACTCGCTTCAGGCTTCCGCGGCAGAATGGGCAGGACTGAGATCTTGTGTACCTGTAACCATGATGCACATTAGAGGTGTGGCTTGATGGCACTTGCAGCAGCAAATAGAAAGCGCAACAACAAAATCGACTGAACGTTGTTCGAATAGAGTTCAGAAACAGAAAATAGACCACACTATTGTACATAACCTCATCCAGTTGCCTACATTGCAAAATTAGCTTTGATCAAAAGGAATCGAGTTAACGGAACCTTCTTCCCTTAACTTGACAATTTTCTGCGTCGGGCCACTGCAAGGCTAATAGCGATAGACCAGTTACCAAAAGTATCTACAGATACAATTGCAGCAAACTGCATCTTGTCTGAAGTAATGCTGTTAGAGAAGCCATTGACTGCTCCCAACATTGTACTGAAGCAGCCAGTTCATTATCATTATAACGACAACTTGCCATGTGCAAAACCTATGACACACACGACGCCTTGCGGATAACACTTGCCTTGGTACACAAGTATGATCTGCCAGCTAAGGAAACATAATTAGCATTATTAGAATGTCACATTTAAATATCCCCCACGCCCCCTTGCGCTTATCCCTTCAAGTTCGTGTTGTGCTATTGACAATTGCCACTGGTAATGCAGTACTGCTACTGGTTTTTATTTATGGACGCAGCTTCCAGGTTGTCTCATTTCCATACCACTGATAAAATATAGTCCGTTGTATTTAGTGTGACAAACAGCAGGGCTTTAAGAATGGTACTATGAAGTACCACAACTGCCCATTAAACTCAAACATAAATACAGTGCCTAATTAAAGGGATAACCGAATGTGTCTCTTGAGTACGGCATAAAGTTGGAATGGTTGGATTATATGTAATCTCTCCTATAGTTGACAGTAGAAGGCCAATAAGAAACACTGCAACTTCCAGCTTCCAGCCAACTAATCGAGCGTTCAGTGCAAGCAAAGCAAAACAATCTGAACAGATTGCAGTTCTTTCAAACAACAGTGAATCAGCGATAACATTTTTGTTTGGTGTGAATTTTGAATATTTTGGAGAGAATGTAGCTTAAGTAGGGCTAAATGGAGTTGTAGAGCAATAAAATGCAGAATTGTGTGCATCAAAGACTACTGTTGGGTTGTTGAACTACTCCCTCCCTACCCCTACCAACACTGAGTTGAGTAGGAGCAGCTCACAAACAGCGCCAAGGTTGAAAAGGAACTGCACCAATAACTCCTTCGCACAATACAAATGCATTGTTAGAACCCATGATTCCAAAGCTGTCGCCGCTCATGCGATTCCTCGCATATTTATCTCTTAAATTGACCTTATCTCGAGGCTCTTTCAACCACTGGCAATTTTTAACATTAGCGTGTGACGTGGGGACTATAAATGATAAACAACATATATGGTGCTAATTAAGAATGCCTCAAACGGATAAGCAAGGGGAACCAGGGGGCAATTACCAGTCTCGGTAACAGTTGATGCACATGGCATGGTTGCAGTTGGGAAGGACCATCTTGGTGCAGGTCTCCAGGCAAATGCCGCACTCGTCTTCCCTCTCGGCGTCCTTATCATCGGCGTAAAGCTTCCGGCGGCCGCCGCTGTCGCCGTCCCCCTTGCACCACCCTTTCTCCTTGCACTCCTTCGCCATGACGTTCTCCTCAATTTGTTGCAAGTAGGGGTATATTATGGCTGCATTCCATGGCACGTCAGAAAGAAGCACACGGTGTCAGTGCATGAAGAAGGCCTGAAACTGAAGAATTTTCCCCAGCTATGTGCCTGCTATGCATACCGTAGAATTCTTTGAGGCTCGCTCGCCTTTCGATGGTGGATATGGACGCATCCCCATCAACATAAACCTGCAGTGAGACCAAAGCATCTAAAAACATCATTATCATGTAGCAAAAAGATAACAATAATAATAATCTGGAGATAAAATTCAGCTAAGAAATTTGAGGGCCTGCAGCAGGACTGAATGAAACAATACCTTGTAGACAAGAACCTCGAGGAGGCCCAGGTAGCTGGGGAGGGTGTAGGAGAGGGAGCAGCTGCAGTCCATCCACTGGATAAGGTTGAGGATGATTGGAGCCATGGTGCTGTAGGACAGCCTCATCTGCACGCAGGTGCCCCCGTAGGCCCTGTGGATAGCATGCGCCCTGAAAAAAGAAGCGCCGATTCATCAAAACATGCCTGCGGACATGGATTTAACACCCCCGCAAATTGCATCAAACATGTCAAAACAGGGACCAAAAACAGCCAGGAACCAAAAGGGGAACCTTTCCCTTTCCACTCCTTTTTCCCAGGAAAAATCAAGTACAGAAAGAGAGCAACACCCAGAATCAAGAAAATCATGGAGGGGAAGGAGAGGATTTGCTTACAGGGTGTTGGCGTGGTGGATATCGGCTTCGAGGGCCTTGAGGGAGCCCCTGAGGGACAGCGGCCTGCCGCCGTGAAGCATGGCTCTTCTCCGGCAATCCAAGAACCCCCTGTGGCCGCGGACCGGGATGGTTCAGAGAGAGAAGCTGGGGCGAGGAGGAGAGGGGCTCGAGGAAGCAAGAGGCGACCGGGGTACCAAGCAAGAAGAAGACCGCGGAGCAAGCTGGTGAGGTCTGGGTGTGGGGAAAGGTAAGCTTTGGGGAAGCTGTGAGGGGGAGAGGGAGAGGGGTGAGGAGCTTTTGTCCTGCGGCCTCGCCCCCCTCGGTTTTATAACGGGAGGGCAGGCTACGGCCGTGCAACCTGTGGCTGCTTTGCTTTTGCTTTGTTTTTGCTTCCATGGTTGCTTGAGGGCTTTGAGGGGAGGATAGATAGAAAGGAAATGCTTGGGAATAAAGAAAGTGGAGGAGACAAAGGGAGAGGGAAAGGCTACACAAATGAGGCATGGAGGAACAGTTTTATGAGCCTATTCTATACATATTTCCAATATTGTAGTACAATTTTTCTATTGATTCTATTTGCCAATCGTAATTTACCCATGAATTTTGCGCGCGCTGGTCGATTTTGGGATGAGGTCGAAGATGGGGGCTATGTGCGGAGCGCCGGCGACGAGCGTTGATGCCGGCGAGGCTGAGCCAGGACCTCGCCGGGAGATGGGGGTGACGCTGGGAGCGGTAGCAAACTGCGACGTCCTAGGTAGGCGAGGAAGCGGGTTGATGGGTGCAGGTGTGGATATGTTGATGTCGGAAAACAGGAAAGTGGCGTGGGGGTGGGGAGCAGAGATGGCCTTGGGCGACAGGGCATGACGGTGCACTGCGGCGATGGAAGGGCAGAGTGGTGACGTGATTGCGAAAGGGGAAGGGAGGGGGGGGAGGGCGACGGTTAGGGCTGGGTTGGAGGGCGACGACACGAGGAAGACGAAGAGGGGCAAGAAGATGAACATTGGGATTTGGGTTGGTGGTTGTTGGATGAATCTTCACATTCCCCATAAATTTCGCGTGCACCGTTCGATTTTCGGACAACCCTAGAAATGGGATGATGTGAGGAGCGCCAGCGACGAGCGTTGACCCTGACGAGCCGAGTTAGGACCTAGCTGAAGACGAGGCGGTGCTTCGAGCAGCAGCAAGCTGTGACATCCCAGGTGGAGGCGAGGAAGCAGCTTGACATGTGAAAAGTCTGTTAGCATCGAAGAACAAGAGGTTGGGGGAAGGGAGAGGTAGAGCTAGAGGTATGTCCCTGGTGACAACGGCAGACGATGGGCTGCAACAAGGGGAGGGCGGCGCAGGGCGAGGAGGAGGGGGAGCGATGCGGTCGCCTAGGGCGGCTGTCAACTGTTAGGGATGGGTTGGAGGACGGCGCATGGAGAAAGATGTGGTCCTTGGTCGATGATTAGACGTTTTGAATTTTCGGTTGACGACATTTTTTTTGCCAGGTATATGATGAATAGGCGCTTCATTTAGAGATTATACCATGAAACTGAAAAAAAAAGTTGAATTCTCAATAATAGGTGTTTCGAGTGGAAATATTGAAAAAGAAATAGATGGGAAGAAAAAAATGGGAGCAGATAGATAGATGGGTTGATGATGGATGAATGGTGATAATGAGGCGTTGGAGGAGGGCGCAGATGGCGTTCGGAAAAGAAAGGTCTTGGTGGGGGGAGGGGGGGATCCGGCTTGCCTGCTCCCTTTCCGTGCTCCCATCCGTGCTCCCACCTCATCCAACGGCTGTCTTTTTTTCTTTTTTTTTTCTAATCTAATCATCTCCCCCCTGATTTTAAGGGATAGGGCCGGGCCTTATTTTGTTTCAATCAAATCAAGCCACGTATGCGGAAGCACGGATGGGCACACGGGAGGGGAGCAAGCAAGTCTCGTCCAGGGGAGGGGAGGTGGCTGGTTGGCCCTATCCACTACCAGCAGCACGCTGGGACCCGCCGCCGGTCTCCCCAGGGACCCACTTTCTTTATCGGTGTGATTCAAACTTGAAAGGAGAGAGACGTTAATCATATTCAAAAACCCTTTTGAAACCCAATCATGCTTAAACTGAAGGAGTCCATTTCAACTTGAATACCATACTCTATGCAAAATCTAGTATATTTTTGTATTCGGAGAAATTTACCGTTTACGTCGCTTCACTCGCTATACTACGGAAGGTACGTACTATACACTGATTGATGAGTTCTCTGGGCATGGGCAGACAACGGGAAAGCTCGCACTGTTTCTAGATCTTTCGCCGGCGGGCCCCGCGGATCCCCACTACGGGAAAAAGGCCATCACATTCAGAGATCGATCACTGGATCAGTCTATCAGGAATATTTCTCGGTGGCCCGGGGACCGGTCGGCTCAGCCCGGCCCATCCGAGCCTGAGGATGAGGCCACTGCCTGCGCCATCCTACTCTATCCTCTCAGATTCCGTTTCACCCCTCCCCCTAGATTTCTGGCTCCCGTCCCGTCCCGCCCCGGCCCGGCGAAATATTCATCGTCCCCCGAAACTTTATTCGCTCGAAATCTAAATCTAAAAATAAAAAAATCTAAATCTAAAACTACCGGCCGCAAGTATCCCGTTCCGTTCCATTTTTTTTTTGAGGGCGTTCCGTTCCATTTCTTGGACGGCTCTTCCTAGGCTCTGACCCTTTGCGGCCGCAGGGTCGCAGGGTCCGGGCATGCCGCACCGAAAGGGCCTTTGGTCCATTCTGGCGCATCGGCTTTGTGAGTGAGCCATTTTTCTTTTCGAATGGTCGACAACAGCTGGTCGTGTGTGTCTTTCCCTAACATAATTGCTTGCTTAGGTGGCGCCCGATTAGTCCGTCGGGGTTCCCGATGTGGCGTGACGGAAGGGGTTTCTTTAGCAATTGTCGCGTACGGCCACGGCCACGCGGCGATGAGATGCCTTCCAGCCTCGAGCACACGTTTTGTTCCGTTGGATGGATGGACCTCCCGGCCAGCGGCGGCGGATGAAGGAACACGCAGACGCACACGCCGCCGAGCCAGCGACCAGCCGAATCCGGAGGGTACGCGGCGGCGGTGCGGCGATAGATAGATAAAGGATCGCGAAACCGATCGGGTCGGCACGGGCGTGGCTACGGGCCAGAGGACGCGTCACGGTCGGGTCAGCCGGGCTTATCGCGCGCACCGCAAGCTGCCGAGCCCACGCCGCCCGTCGTCGATCGTCGACCGTCTCTCTATCTTTCTTTGCCGTTGGCGTCGGGGTCAACCGGCCTTGATTGAACCGGAGGGTGGCTGGGAGGAAGGGAGGGAGGGAGCTCGTGTTTGCGCTCCACGAGTCCACGGATGGACGGATGGTTCTGGATTGGCGGCATGGGCAGCGGTGGCGAGTGGCGGTTGGTTGTCTGGTTGGGGCAGGATCGGGTTTGAGGCGGACGCTTGCTCGCGGGCCGGACGTGGACGCTCTCTGCGGCACTACACGTCTACACTACGGTTAGTCTCTCCCATTATTTTGTGTGTGCGTGCGGGGTTGAGCCAGTGGTCGCTGTCGTGACGCTCTCCGGGGCGTCGAGTGGATGGAGTAGGAAGCAAAATCCGAGGTCGGCCAGCCGCAAGCGGGCTTAACTAGGAGCAACTCGAACGAATTTCCTAAATTCTAAGCCTCCGCAACATTGCTCCGTAGTAAGTATCAAAATAAAAGAGTTTGAAGTGCAAAAACGTCTTACATTTTGATACGGAGAGAGCAGGTTTATTTAGAGAGACCTTAGCGTGCTTTATCATGTTTAATTTTTCCAATGTTATTAATATGTCTAAATTCTTCTTACACGTGGGAACCATTGTCAACGGGTTCAACGGCGGAGTTATGTAGCATCCTGGGGGCTGTGCCCCCCCTCCCCAATATTGAAGCAACTTGTGAAGAAAATATTACTGTGAGGGTTTAGATGAAAAATATTTTAGCTTTTGGCCCCCCCAAGCACTCATATTT
>NC_057800.1:639483064-639493838 GCF_018294505.1 Triticum aestivum | reverse complement strand
CCAGCCAATTCTGTCTAGCTCCGCCACTGAACGGGTTGTCCCTATATTTCTATGTTCCTCGCATGAGCCACCTCCTACCGCTCTGATGGTCCCAACAGTCAAAGGTCATGCTCATGGGTGCTCTGACCGCATATACCGCCTCTCTTTGTCGTCGTGGGTTCGAAGACTTGGAGTCAACTAGCCAACTCTTACTTACTTACTGGTTGTCGGAATGAACAACCATTTTTAAAAGTAGACACTGTAAGTAAACGTTCTCCAATAATTTGAGCAAGATAAATATTTTATATTGATTAGTTTTCCTAAGAAACACAGTGATATGCTAACATCGACACATTCAAGCCATTACGTCTCTTGTTTGCCTATTCGAGAAATGTAGTACGTATGGGGTGCGTTATGTGTCAAGTTGATACGTCGTTTGACCATTCAAGAAATGTAGTATATATGCTGGACAACGCGGCAACCAAACTCCATTTTGCCGGGATCTTTGTTATCCAACTCATGTGATGAATGAAACACGTTAGGTTTTACACCATTCCCTCACATTTACAATGGTGTGCCCCATTCCCCTACATTAACAACATAGTCTATACCCATTGTGCTCGTGTTTATAACGCCAAAACAAACACCTTTTATACCCTTTGAAATTCCTGTGAAAATTCTCTAGTCGAGGAGGAAGCCTAAACATCGTAACAAACTTTTCGTCTCTATTGGGTGAGTACATGACAACTAGTGTAACACATAATTTTTCTGACATATCATCTCTTGGCACAAAATCCCTCAACACAGTGACGCAACCTCGAGTAGGATTAACTCTACATAAACACAAGGCACATCCACCTCCTTCGTCTGTGCCCCCCTCCTCCAACCCGTGGTGTGATGGTTCCTCTTCTTGCCCCTGCGCTCAGTTTTTGATCAACGGGTCGACATTTTGTGTGATGATTGCGCTTGGTTCTGGTTTAACCGTGGTGTTCTTTGCCATCTTGTTTTTATGCTTGTGCATGCACTCTTGAGAAATGGGTGTATGTGCGATTGAAAATGACTTTGTATATTCTTGGATATTGCTTTGGTTTCGTTTGTGTTAATGGTGCTTTTTCTAGTTATTGTTTTCTTAAATGGAGAGGGTCACACACATACATCTATTTCTGTACTGATTTAGTGTGCACACACATAGATGGGGAAAGAGCCAATCTGTAGATATAGCGTTCTATACTTGCTACACTTGATGACTCCATTGCTTGGTTCCTTTGGTGTTGCGCTTGTCGCGTTGAGGTGTTTGATTTCTAGTGTTCCTATTTTCAGTGAGATGGTGAACAACATGCTCAACAAATCATACCGTTTGTGTTGATGATCTGTGTTGGTATATATGTTAAGGATAGAAAACACGTGTAGGGTTACTTTGTACCATGGAGCATGATTTGCATCTTGGTTTCTTGACAAGCTCCATCTGTCGCGGTGCTTTGTTTTCCTGCTTAACTGAGAGATGTGATAGATCATGGCATTCGGAACATGCATGCTTCCATGTCTTTTTTGTTGCACATGGCGTGGAAACTGATGAGCATAGCTCAAAAATTCTCTAATGCAACATATATTTGTGATCTCAAAGCATTTGGGTCATCTACAATGCTAGCAATTCGATTCAGTTTAAATGATCGAGTCTTTGTGGAACAAAAAGGCAACACAACCTTGACCACTTATTATATTAACTATTTTTTTTACTTTGACTAGTTTTATGTATTAAAATTATCAAAATTCATAAATATAAAGACACCTAAATTTTATATTCGTATAAAAAATATTTGTTTCCCTTCTTGACACATGACATTTGCTAACCTATTTGACCAACCGAGTCAACCGACAACCGATGGGGATTTTGACAACCTCCCCCTAGGCCCTAGCCTCCTGGTTCTTTGCAGGCATGGTGGGTCTCATGGTCCCAAGAAACTAGGATTGCACTACCCCCGCCCCATGTTAAGGAAAGTCATAGACAAGACACCTACAAATTATGCATGTGCGAAATTTCCACACCATGGATCCTATCAAGTTTTTGAAATTGTACTATGCATCCCGAGGCGAAGGTGAACGTGAAGGGAAATGCGGTAGGCTAAACTAGTGCAAAACAAAAACAAATCTACCATGTACGCCCAAGAGCATTGTAGTTAGAGATCACGAGTTTTGGGTTTACCACTAGATTCGCAGTTTCGTCTGTGGAAGTAAAGTTGACGAAGCGCACTTACCATCCTCCCTTTGCGAGTCCGCTGAAAGATCCATCCATCCAAGCATCTCACATGTGCAATGCCTCCAAGGTACTAGGTAGAACGTTGCTTGCCCCGACTGCTAGATGGGCTACTTTAGGCAAGAGAGAAGTTGTGGCTAGGTTTCAGGATTACTAACTGGCAAACACTTAAACGCATATCCCTTCTTTTTATATAGACAATTTTTATAATGGACTTCCATGTTAGAGGCTCCACCCACTGGAAGTGTGCAACCCTTATAAGTTTAGACACATTTGGACATGTCCTGATTACTCCTACTTGGTCACTTGTTGGTAACAACCCCTAGCAGGATGCGCCAACTCCCAAACGCACATAAAGATCATATCGGGCGAACCCACATAATGTTGCATACATGCTATTTTTCTTTTTCCTCACGATATTGGTCAAGCTCAAGCTTGACTACGCCTTCTCGATCACATGACTAAGAGTTCTTTAGTAGGTTAAACTTGTAGGATGTCCATGCATTTCGAGATCCTATATCTCAGGGACCGCAAAAAAATACATCTCATTTCAGAGAGGGACAAATCTCATCTCTACTAACCATGTTCCATGACAAATAACAAAACAAACTTTATAACCACACAATTACACATTTATGGTTAAGTATTTCTCCTTTTCTTTTTTCGAGTTGACCTGTAAGCAAGTTACTACCTCCTCCCGGGTTTATTAGTCCTCATTGTATTTGTGTCATACTTTGACCATATATTTGACCAGCAAAAATATAAGTGAAATGTTACCAAAATTATAGTGTTAGATTCATACACGGCAATACTTTCCAATTATAGTATTTTTGCTAAATATAACTTATATTGTTTAGTAGAATTTATGGTCAAACTTTGACCCAAAATACAAAGGGGGTTAATAATCCCGGACAGAGGTAGTACTACGCATCTCAATTACATGCATTATCTCCATTTGCATGAGCTAAGAAAATGGTCATGGATGAATACCCGTGCTAGTCTAATATTCAAGTGTTCTCGCATGAACCCTAGTCTAATATTCATGTGTTCTCACATGAATCCTAAGCAAGGGCTACTTTAGAATAACTATTCAAGCATTGAGTCTCTACTATTTAAAAAACAAATAGCTTTCCTTTTTTCTGCCAGGTTGAATTCTTCTTCAATCGCCCCCCCCCCCCTCCCCCCCTCTCACCATGTCTCCATCCATATTTTATCCAGACGGGGTTTTCATCAGCAATTTGCCTGCATCTTTCCAGTACGCCAGTCAATCACATTAATTTACTTACCTTATGTAGCTCTATATGAACTCCACTTTAATTAACTTACCCTTTCACAATTATGTGGAATTACGCAGCTCCATTCCACGTTATATTAGACTGCATCTGCCCGCAGGGCGCTCGGTGACATTAATTTAATTACCATGCATGACCTAGGTTATCAAATTATAATGACGTGAGAATCAAAGTTCTAATTCTTGGTGCTTCGCGCCCGCCCGCCCCGTGTTATAATCCTTTTGATTTTTTCATGCGTTGGTCGCTTGATTCATAGGATTGAATTTTGTAGGATTTTTTCCTAATGAATTATTCTACTGCATATCGTATGAACTCTAGCATCCACTCCATCCTCATTTTTACAATTCCTCTTGTTTTTCCTATGAAATCAAATACTCCGTGCTAATGTCGTAGGATTCAAGTGGGCATACCACTCCAATCTTATATATTTCATGTTCCTACGTTTTTATGAATCCTGCAAACCAAAGAGGGCCTTATCATTTCTACAATTGTCTCTAAGCCATGTATTCCAAAAAAAGGCGACAAGTGTTGCAACCATCCGCCGTCAGCCTGAAGGGACTGCTACACGTGCTGAAAGTATCCATTCATTTCCCATTTTGAAGTGTATCTGAATATTTCCTCCTCTTCGCAAGTCCACGGCGGGGAAAGGTCTAGATATCGGCATGGGCACTTGGGGCAGTGGTGGCCGTGGTTGGTGCCGAAACGGGTTTGAGGCTGAACCGCTGAAGCTTCGCTCGCGAGCCGGCCGGCCGGTCGGGCTACGTGGACGGCCATTCGTCGATCATCGTGTGTGTGCGTGTGGGATTAAGCCGTTGGTCGCCGTCGTGGCGTGCTTATGGATGTTGATGGTGTTTGAGTGGATGGAGCAGGAAGCAAAAGCTCGCTTTGGTCGGCTTAATAATGGTTTGCCGCGCTGGCTGATGCCGGAGCGCGACACGTATGTGGAATCGTGGATGCGGTGGAGCGCTGACCAGTGGGCAGGTGCTGCAGTACGGCCGCCGCCCTGTTTTAACTTTCTGAAAGTTCGTTGTCTGATACAATACTCTTCGGTTGAGTTTACCTAAAGGCCATACAGGTTAAGATTTACGCAGGATTCGGTTGGATTTACGAAGGGCACTGCATTGTTGTAGTAATAATACTCTTTAAATGTTTTGGTATGGATTACACGAGGACCAAAATGAGTGAACAAACACACTAAAAACATACATACAACCCGATTTTGTTTTAAGAGAACATTTTACGGAAGTGCACAGATGGAAGACCAGCAAGATTGGCTGTCTCCCAAACATGACCGATCCATCCAGGATTCCAGATGATGAACTAGTAATCCAATCCAAGTTCCAAACGGCACACATGTCTCGAAGCGGGAAGTGCCCGCTCTCGGGGTCGGGGGCGACAAAGTCAGATGCTCCCATGGCAGAAGCGGACGTCCCAACCAAAAAGAGCCCGGACGACGCTGGATGAGGATGATTAGTTAATGAACCGAGAATCTTGCAGTTTGACAAATTCGTTTCGCGCGCGCGGACGGGACGGATTAATTCTTCTTCCACCACCATTATTATGTCCCCATTGCCTAAGAGGCTAAGACTAATCGCGTGGACCACCGCTCAGTCGCTCTCGCTGGCTAATCAAAGCCACCTCCGACACATTCAGGCGACCGAACAATTCCACAGCTTCCCCGGGACGGGACGGCGAAGAACCGCGTGTGTGTATCGATGGTGGATCAGGTTAGGTGAAACGTGCCATCATGAACGGATTGTGTATATCTTGTGCCTGAAATGCAGCCCCTTGGCCGATGCACTGGAGCCGTTCGTGCATATCTAACCGGCCGAAGCCTAGCTAGCTACGCCAGCCCGTGCGGTTGCCGCTGGGAGAAGATTTATGTGCATGCCAAACAAGATTTCAATCAGCAGCTAGCGAGACAATTTCTTCCGTTGGGAGGCGTGTGCGCAGTTCCATAACTCAACTTGTTCTCCGTACGGAACAATTTGCCCCGAATTGTCACAGAACAATCATGGGAGTCTCCGCCTGAACACTCGCCAGGGTAAATCACGCAGCACCAGCTAGTGCTTGACAAGTTGTAAAGGGAGAGGAGCGATGCAAAAGCTCAGGGGCGTACGTCCCGTTCCGGAGCCGCGCCTGCCGCTAGTGGCGCTGCCACGAGCGGTCGACTCACCGGCGCCTCACTGCACACCGCATCGCACTAGCAAGCCTCCCCGAAAGGCGCGGCGGCCACTAGCGAGCGAGCGAGCAAAGCGGGCGGTGCGAGCGACGGTTCAACGGGCGGCATCATGCGCCGGCGGACGCGTGCCTCGTCCGTGCCGGCGCCGGCGGGGCCCCGAGGGCCGTGCGGCTGCTTGGAGCGGGCGCTAGCGGCCCGTCGCAAGCGGACAAGTTTGACGGTGTTTACCACTAGCACGGAATAAAGCGGATCCACTAAACAATGCCCCTCGCCGCCCTAATCTAATCTAGTCTATCTTTTCTTTTTTGGTTAATAATAATCGCCTGGGTGGACTATGCGTCCATGCTGACATTTCATTTCACATCTATGTGCGGATGAATCGGGACCAAGGCTGGTCTTGCGTTTTGGTTTGGTCCAAAGTTGTTCAAGGGAGACGGGCCGGGAGGGAAAAGTGTCATCTTTTCTTCTCCGGCGGCAATATTAGTCCTTAACTCTCACCGGTAACGCCACTAGGAGCTTTGATTTTGGACTTTGGAGGGGCGCTAGCGACCCCTGACGTCCACACCTTTGATTTGGAACCTTGGATTGAACACACGGACAGCGGCGTCCACACCTTTGGACGGCTGCCACGCCGCGCCGTCACGGTGGCATCGCGTATGAGCTACACGTCTCGCTGTTCAGCGCAGCGCTCTGTCACACGCCCTTTGCCACCGGCCATGTCGTGCTAGCTCGGCGTTGCCGTCGTGGACGGCGAGGTCGCCGGCACGGCATCTCCACCGGACTCTGCGCGGCGCGGAGCTCGGTGCGTTCGTCCCGCGTGATTGATCGGCGTTTTCTCGAACTAGATCCCCCATGGAGTGTGTCGATCGGATTGTATGATTGTATCCGGTTGAGGACATGATCCATGACGTATCAGTGTGTCACCTCACCTATCGCTATCTGTGCAACCGTACTCGTTGGGAAGCTGCGAGTTGATCTGCTGCTGCTCACGTGGAGTGGTCGTGTCCGGTGCTTATCTTGCTCGTTTTTGTTGCACGCCAGAAGCAAGCGGTGGACGAGATGGGATGGTTGATGGGCCTTGGCCCATGTAGCTACAAGCGATAAAGATAGTCCAGTCCCACGAGAGAGCCAGAGCTATATCTCGCACTTTGCGTGACCATAGCTCATCTTGTTGCCGGCCCACGTCTTTTCACGTGTTTTTTCTGCAAGCGAGTTAAATGTAAGGGCATCTCCAAAGGTAAACACCTCCCGCATCCGTCCGCTGACAGGGGTGAACCAGTCCGCAGACACAGACGCAGGAGGACGCCATCTGACCGTAACCGCATACATTTTTACAACAATTCAAATCAACCGTATGAAATTCGTGTAAATACAGCCGGATTTTCATATAACATGATGGATCTCAGTACATTTACATCAACGGTGCTAGTCCAGCTCTGGAGTATAATAATACCTAATCTAAATCACCGCCCACGGATCTGTTTGTCTTCCTTATGTCTGGCAGCCCGATCACCAGACTGCCGGGAGCCCCGGAGGTACATGCTTCAACGCAAAGGACGGCTCACTTCCCCACCACTCATCGAAGTGAAACCCCCAGCTGATGCTTCAATGGGAGGGGAAGGCGGCGCCTCCGCTTCCATGGAGCCCATGTGGGATCGACGGAGGTCCTCGAAAGAGAAGAACCGGACAAGACACCGGCTATGTACGCTGGCGACGCCTAGGCGGTGGCCTTCATGGTACCCAAGAGGCGGCGGATCACATCTTCTACTTCTCCTCGATGATGGCGGCGGACGTGAAGGCACCGACCACCGACTCATCACTTTTCGCACACCCGGCTTCTATCTCTGCCTACATGGCGCGGTCGCAGGCACGAGAGACGCGGTCACAGGCACGGGAGGCGCGATCATAGACATGGGAGGCGCGGTTGTCGACGACAACGATGACGCTCGTGCCAACGTGGAGCAACTCGCCACTCCTCATCGAGTGGGCCTGGAGCGGCGAGTTGCTGAACCACGCGGTGGCTTGGGGCGGCAACTTGCTCCGCCGGGTCAGGCGCGGGAGGTGGAGCGGCGAGCTGCCTCGCTCGTATCCGGAGGGCCACCCAGCCGGCTTGTATGTCGGAGAACTGCTCTTTGGAAGCCATTAGAAGAGTGGTGAAGGAGGAGATGTGGGGAGCGGCAGGGGGGTGATTCTTGCCCGGCATATGACCTCGTTTAAATAGACGGCGGATGGGAGGAGCTCGGTAGACGTTGCGTTTAGTGTCAGCCCGCTCATGAACGGACTTGTGGCTGCAGTAGGTTTCTCGACTTTCACGCGGGTTTAATGAAGGCATATGAATGCAACGAGAAGGCGTGTTCAGTCGGACCTGCAACGGACAGTGCCCTCGGCCGATGAGCCGCTTCAGTGGCGGAGGCAGTGAGAGATCGTGTCCGCCCTAAGCCGCCTTCAATGCAGAGCGGCGCACTTTATAGCGGCATGAATGCGCGTAGTTAGCGTTGGGCGGGGTGCACGCGCAAGAGGGGGTAGGGCTTTTTGGTGGGCTAGGGCGGCTAGAAGCGGGCGTGGGATTGCTGTGGACTCCTACAAACCTCCCCCATATTTATCTCTGGTTTGCAGAAGAAATCGCGTCCGGACCACGCTACAGACCGATACATGTCGGTGTTGGATGGCTTCCGCGGTCCGAACATCATGGTCCGGATAGATGCGGGCGGTTTACGGGTCCGCCTTACATATGCCCTAAGTTGTGAGAACCCCTCTGACAGACCAACAGATATTAGAGTATAGGTTGGACTGCTGGGTCTAGCATTGGATGTGGGATACTGCCTCTCAAAAGTCTCGTCTTTGTCTACCTAGCCACTCCATTCGTTCATTTATATAATGTGTATTTGTTTTTTAATAAAATTCTAGAATGTATGATACATTTCTTCTAATTCCTTATAATTCTCTTGTTAGCCCTTTAAAAAAAGGAAAGTATATGTCTACTGATTGTCTGTATCTCTTTTTGTAGCACAAAAATGAAACTATCTCTATGTCGATTGCATGTATCTCTTACTTTTCTGGACTAACTGATTTACTTGCCACTAACCAATAATTTTGCCAAGGGTAATTTCATCCTAACACATCTATAATTATGTGCCTTGGTCACCGTGCCGAAAATAGTACACCTTAAATAAAGAAATAAAGGAAGAACTTGACAAGAGAAGTTTAGTAGCAAAAGGGTGTGACTAGGGCTCATGTGTAAAGTACACAAATCTCTGCAGTGTAAAAACTGATCATGATTAGCCGTGTCACTGGTTACTAACAACTACTAGTAAGCTGGTACGTGCATAGCACGTGCAAAGTTTTAATTCATGTGTTTCGATGAAAAATTAAGGAATCAGCCGTCTTGTTTTGTGTGTATGTAAAGCTCTTGTGATAATTATTATAGTGGGATAATTTCATGAACCAGTACTACAATGGTGTTCCGATGCGCTTAATTTATTTAGCAATGAAAAAAAAGATTTCTCATAATTACATTTGTTCCTAGAACTTTTTATGTAATCTTTAAAAAAATTTGAGAAAAATATACATACCAAAAGATACATTTGAAGCTAGTGTATGCTCTAATCACAAGGCTACGTCTAATGAGCTGCTAATTCTGCACAGGGGATTCCCGTGAAGCCTTTGGGGACAGGCAGACAGCATCACCTGTTCATTAAAACACTGGTAATATTTCAGCTTCTAGAGCCATCGTTCGGCCTAGGCAAGGTCTTGCAAGTACTGTCGTCCACGTGACCTACAGTCAACGCCTCCGGAGGGCCTAGAATTTTTTGGAATAAAGTGAGATGATACATTGATACTGTAGACACGAATCCCTTCGTTTTGAGCCATAGGATTGACACTGATCAACGGCTCAAGTTGCTTCTCAGGCTTAGGATTCAAAATTTCAAAACTCATGCACTATATAGTAGTAAAGATGAGCAACTTTATAATAAACTATCAGCTTGATCTCATCACGTCTTCTTAATTAAAATTTAATGGATTGAACAAGGGAATATTGACTAACCCAGGTGCCATCTATGGTGTGGTCGGCTAACCTGTTGAACTGGTCTAGGGCGTGCTAGCACTGAATGGGAGAACAATCTTTTCACTACGTGCCAAACTATGCGCAGGCCATGGAGGTGGAGGAGACTATGGGGCTGTTTGGATGGTGACCAACACTAGCCTTACCAAAAAATTGGTCACGCCCACGATATTTGGCTAGCGTTTGGTCTGGTACCATTTTTGGCTCGCCATCGTCGACTTGGGCGCGCCCGCGTACCGTTTTTGCCAACTCGCGGGCGAAACAGCGGCGCGGAAATCAGCCGCCAAAATATTGGCTGCCAAATCTGGCGCGAGCCATCCACCGTGATATAAAAGGCACGATTTATTTTTCCCCACCTGTTCGCCACTTTCCGCATCTCTCTTCTTATCTCCACGCACAGAAGCGCTCTCGATCCAATCACCGGGCGGCCGCGTTCTGCGTCGGTGCCAGCTTCTCCGGCGGCCGGCGACCGGCGACGCTGCTCCACCTCTCGCCCTCCTCTCCCAGTCAAGCTACGCTCCAAGGTCAGCCACTGAAATCCCCATCCAACACTACTCCGATCCCCTTTTCTATGGTCTGATTTGTGAGCTCAAATCCCCATCATCCCCTTATGGATGTATGTATTGTACGGAGGTACTACTTGCTAGATCTGAGAATTGCTTGCTGAATCCTCTTCCCTGTTTGCTGGAAGTAAAATTGGAATGGGACTCCCGTGCATGTTGTTGGTTTGCTGCAAGTAAAAACATATGAGACTCTCATCCATATTCTTTGTTTTTTTTGTGGGTGATCCATGTTCTTTATTTGACGCAAGTCAAATCACATGAGAATAATGATGTTAATTAGTTAATTAACCTGGTATGGTTCTGAAAGTAGTATGGTCTGTTCTTTCCTTTTTGTGCCATATGTATGGTCTCTATTTTTAGAACATTAAGGTGGATTTTTTGAAGTTGGATATACATAGTTAACTACTGAGACATGCTTCGATTTTTTGTCCATCAAGGTGT
>NC_057800.1:639128124-639136905 GCF_018294505.1 Triticum aestivum | reverse complement strand
GGGGGTGAGTTGTCACATCCCTAGCTGCTGGTAGTGCTCTAGGCTAGCTTCATGTGTGCATCATGTCTATATTTTCGAAACTTGAACTGAGGAATTTTGGAAGCCTCAAAAACTTAAATAAAAGAGGGGCAAAAACCCTAGAAATCTCATTCATTGCTCCAAAATGCTCTTCTTAAATGTTTGATAATTTTTGGTAAGGGTTCTGGTCCCAACCAAAATATTGAACATTTTTAAGGAATTATTTTTGGGACTTTGGATTTAATTCATTAGCTATTTGAATTTGAATTATATTCATATAATTAGAATATAATTTCAAATACCCCTGAAATATTTTATAAGCTTTTGGAAGAGTCCATCTAGCAATATAAAATATTCAGAGGAGTTTTTGGCATTGTTTGAACTATTTTAAATTCAAAACAGTGGCAAAATAAATTAAATAAAGCAAAACAGAAATAAAAGACAGAGGAGAGAAACCTTACCTGGACTTACCTCTGCAGCCCACCAGGCCCACCTGGCCAGCCCAGCCCATCTCCACCCCCCCTGTCGTCTTCCTCCCTGCCAGGAGGATAGACACCGCGACACCGCCGAGCTCGCCACGCCACCACCCTACCTGGCTGCCTCCTCCTGCTTGCCGCCGAGCCCCTGGACGCGTGGGTGAACGCCCGGCGTCGCCCCGAACCGCTCGACCCCTCTCACTCTCCCTGAGTTCTTCCCCCCCACCTCTGATCCTCTCTCCCGAGCGCACCGCAGCACGCCGCCGAGCACCACCGCGGCCACCGCCTTCCCCTCGCCTCTCCGACGCGCCCCCGAGCTCCGCCGTGATGTCCCCGTCCCTACCACGGAGCCACAAGACGCCGGACGCCCTGGAGCGCCGTCACCAACGCCATCTTCTTCCTCTGCACCGACAGTCGTCGTCGCTTGATTCGCCGCCCACAGAGCGTCCCCGGCCTCGCCCTCGCGCTCGTTGGACTCGCGGTGAGCCGCTGACCTGTTCCCCTCTTCTTCCCATGCCGTTTGGCCGCTCTAGCCATTGCTTCCGCCGGATCCGAGAGCTCGCCGCCGCCGTGCCTCGTCACCGTCGTGGTCAGAGCCACCGTGGCTCAAAGCCGGGCACACCACCGTGCTCCAAACCTCACCAGGAGCACGTAGAACCCACCAGCTTTCCCTCCCGAGCACCACAACGCCAAACCCGCAGGTGCCCGAACTCCGGCCACCGCGGAAGTGCTCGTCGCCGTCGACTCAGGCCATCCCAGCTGTTGTCGCTGCTACCACTAGATGCGCAAGAACGCCAGCAAGCCGTAGCAACAAACCGCGCTCAAAATGGAGCCCCGTAGCGTTTTTCCGAAATGCTCCGCCGTCGTTTTGGTCGCCGCCGGCGTAACTCCGGCGAGGGTGACGTGGCGCTGATTTAGTTAACACAAATGACCACGCTAAACACCCCCACAGCCACTGACAGTGGGCCCCACCCCTGGTCAAACCCCAGTCAGCGCTGGGTTTGACCGGGATTAGCTCCTGTGTCACTGACGTGTGGCCCCCACACGTCAGGTTTGACCTGGGGCGCCCAGTTGACCCTGCTGACGTCACTGTGACGTGGGGCTGACGCAATAAGTATTTTCTGGATTTAAAAATAATCAGGAAATTCCAGAAAATAGCTAAAACTTCAATAAATCATAGAAATTCAACCGTAACTCCAAATTAAATAATTTATATATGAAAAATTATCAGAAAAATTCAAGGAATCCATCTGTACCATTTTCATGCATGTTAGAACAACTTATCACTACTGTTTAGGGCAAATGAAGTGAATGACATTTAAATAACCACATATGGAGTTTGAATTTAAATCTTGGATTCAAACCAACTTCATTTAATCTGGTTTTAGGTTCATTAGCCCAAAACACATTCATATTGCCATGTCATAGCATGCATCATATTGTGCATTGCATTGATCGTGTTTTTCTGTATTTGCCGGTAATTGTCCCCTCTCGATAGACGTGTACCGACGATGTGATCGATGACACCGATGAAGAGCTATATTATCTTCAGAAGTGCCAGGCAAGCAAAACCCCCTTGTTCATTCCGATAGATCCCACTCTCTCGCTCCTGCTCTCTTTTACTGCATTAGGACAACAACGACATATTTGATACTTGCTGCGGTAGCTGAACCCTTTATCCTTTGCATGACCTGTCACTGCCACAGTAAATAGATGAAACCCACTAGCATGAGTAGGAGTTGTTTGAGCCCTGATGTGCCTACTCATTCATGCTTGTTTGTCATGCCTGCTACTGCTTAGAGTTGAGTCAGGTCTGATTCATCGGGGATGAATCAGAGGCGTGTGAACATGTCCTACTATGGGTGAACTAAGTGTGTGAACACGATTTGGTAAAGGTAGCGGTGAGAGGCCATGTAGGAGTACATGGTGGGTTGTCTCATTGCAGCCGTCCTCAGGAACTGAGTTCTGTGTTTGTGATCCATGACCAGTTACTACCACACATTGGGGTCCGGTAACTCGACCCCTCTCGACTTATTAATCAACATGATCTCTGTCCAAGAGTTGCAACTAGTTTCTGGTGTTTGTAGGTAGTGTTAGTAGTCTACCAAGTGGCACCCGGTACAGGTGGGCTTGGGACAGACTAGGCACAGTGGCCCGGTGTACCAAGTGGCACCCGGTTGGTGGGCTTGGGAACCCTGCACACATCGTTTGGGGCCGTAAGCGACACCCCGGCCGGATCTCCTTGCGGATGGAACCCGAATAGGCGATAAACCTGGACTAGAGACTTGTTCGGTTAGTCAGGTCGTGGCCGACTCCCTCGCCCGGCTTCCGCTTGAAGGTTGCCGAGGTACATGACGTGTACAGGGCGATAAGTGGCGAAAGCGTGTGTGAAGAAGTACACCCCTGCAGGGTTAACATCATCTATTCGAATAGCCGGATTCCTCGGATATGGAAACTTGGACCCCTTGCATAGTTCATACACAAGTTAAAGTGGATACTCTAAAATACGCAAGATAAGCGTGAGTGCTATGGATGGCGTTCTCGTAGGGAGATGGGAGCGGATCCATAGTGGTGTATTGGTTGGTGAATATGTGGACTCGTGTGCGCCACTTCAAAAGAGTTACTTGCAATCGTAGTTCAGGATAGCCACCGAGTCAAAGCTGGCTTGCTGCAGTCAAACCCCTCCACCCCCTTGTTGATAATGATGCATATGTAGATAGTTCTGATGTAAGTCTTGCTGGGTACATTTGTACTCACGTTTGCCTATTTTATGTTTTTGCAGAGAGACTTCAGTCTCACTAGTAATTCTGCGTGGTCTTCGGCGTTTAGCTTGTTACCTCAGCTACGATCTTGTGCCCTCGGCAGGATCTGGTAGATAGTCAGGCTTCTCAGCCTTTTTCATTTATAGTTGTCTGTACTCGGACATGTTAAGCTTCCGCATGTGCTTTGACTTGTATGCTCTGATTGTTGGGTCATGAGACCCATGTTTGTAATATCTCGCTCCTCGGAGCCTATTGAATAAACTACTTGAGTCATAGAGTCATGTTGTGATGCCATGTTGTATTTACACATATCGAGCATATTGTGTGTATGTTATTGAAATGCTTGGTATGTGTGGGATCTGACCATCTAGTTGTTTATCTTTAGTAGCCTCTCTTACCGGGAAATGTCTCCTAGTGTTTCCACCGAGCAGCGGTAGCTCGCTACCGCTCCGGAACACTTAGGCTGGCCGGCATGTGTCCTTCTTCGTTCCTGTGTCTGTCCCTTCGGGGAAATGTCACGCGATGAATACCGGAGTCCTGTTAGCCTGCTACAGCCCGGTTCACCGGAGTCCTGCTAGCCCAGTGCTACAGCCTGGATTCACTCGTTGATGACCGACACGTTCGATGCTGGGTCATGGATGCCTGTCCCTGTAAGTCTGTGCCACTTTGGGTTTACGACTAGCCATGTCAGCCCGGGCTCCTTATCATATGGATGCTAGCGACACTGTCATATACGTGTGCCAAAAGGCGCAAACGGTCCCGGGCTAAGGTAAGGCGACACCCGTGGAAATACCGTGCGTGAGGCCGCAAAGTGATATGAGGTGTTACATGCTAGATCGATGTGGCATTGAGTCGGGGTCCTGACAGCGTTGGTATCAGAGCTTGACTGCCTGTAGGATCACCAAGCCAAACTGGTCGAAGTTGAGTTTAGAAATTCTTTAGTTATATAAGGAAATTGATTGTGGGATGGAACGTAAGGCTCTTTTTACTCCTTATACCTTATGCCTTCTGATCTGAGTCATCTTATCTTTCCTGCGGGGATTAAGAACTAGGCTATCTTTTCTTTCTATCAGGATCACGTGTTACTAATCCGTAGACTTATAGATTGTTGGACTTAAGCCTCGTTTCAGTTCCTACTACTTCTGTATGTTAATTATTGATCTCGAGACCTTGATATTGTGCTTCTGAGTGGTTATGCCACCATTTTTGTGAATGTCTCAAATCTTTTCTGAGCATTTACAGCCGTTATGTTGTCCGAGTCATTCCAGGTTTCTAAATAGTCTGATGCATTTGCAAAATCCTTTCCCTCTGGTTTCGATGTTCCTTTATGCCAGCTCAATCACACTAATTGTTGAGTTGAGGTATTCTATTGCCTTGACATTATGTTGGAGTTACTATTATGACCCTAGGTGTCTCAGGGGATCATCTAGTAGTCTAGCCATGATTTATGTTCCAGTGTGATGACTCTGGCCGTCATTATCGAAAGCATCCCGTGATGCCATTTAGTAGTAGGTATTCTATCCCTGGGTTTTGAACCCGAGATTCACCCTACTTGCTTCATGTTGATAGTTTTGCTCGTTCCTTTAGGTTATTAGTAACCTTTGCATTAGTCCTCGATGTTCGTGGTATTCCTTTCTTCCAAATACTATGAACCGCTTATGGCAGATGTTCCTCGCTGATCGAAAGATCACAATCAGAGTGCTCTCGATGGGTTCTCGATTCTACATTGTGACTCTGCCAGTTCTACCTTTCTGCATGGGTTATCCGGAAGAAATATGTGGAATTCGTTCGACATGCTAAACCATGCATCCACAACTCAGAAAATCGTATGTTCCTTTAAGTTGTCCCTCTTTAGTTGTCTTCTGACCCTCGTCTATCAATTGATAGTCAAGAGTATGCGTGCATTCGTTCGTCGATGCCTATTACCCTTGTGGTCCGCCAAGCCATTCTATTTCAGAATGAATAGGAGAAACAAACTCCAGTACCTCATCCATATTTAGGATTGGGTCAAAGTAGTTGTGTTCCGCAGATCAAGTTACAATCCAGCTTCTGGTCTGCTCTACCCTGAAGTATTACCTTCTTTATGACAGGAATTTCATGAGAATTGCACCACCTTTTGTGAATTCTTGACATAGTGATACTTCTCGCCATCCTTTTTCATTCCTCGGTTCCGTGTTGTTGCAGTCGGAGTGCCGACAAGTGAATCATGATGTGTGAACTCAATACTCCTAGCAACCCCATTGCTTGGTAGTTAATGGACAATAATCTTATTCTTAGTATGTTGGTTATTGAATCACCATTCTAAGATTGATCGTGCTACCTAGTCCTTATTCCCTGGTGCACTCTTTGATTGATGAGTTAGGATTTTGTCAAGTCCTCGCTCATTTGATCATATCATCTTTGCCCTGAAAAGCAAGATTGTTCTCGAGCTTAGTAACATATCGGTGGTTTGTGATTTCCGAAGATCTTCTCGGAAGTATTACCAAGTTGTCACCTGACCGCTATGTTGAGCTCGTGATCAAGTTGGTTTCTTGTGAACCACCTTCTCTCCAAGAATCGGTGTTAGATATCCCTGAGCTAGTTGGTTAAGCTAAACGACAACTTGGAGGGTTGGAAGATAAAAGCTTGCCTGACTTAGTTCGTTCCAAAGGGATATTCTTGTGTAGTGTGTGTTGAAGAAAGATGATATCTTCATCGATTGGTCCCTGTGATCAGTTGCTGGACCTATCGTCTTATCAATCCTTTGATTTGAGTGTGGGCTATCGTCAAATCAAGTCAGAACCAACGATGTTTGTAATGTTGTCTTCCTCGTGGTTGATCCCTCGAGCATACACCATTATATCCTTTGGGTCTGACCAATGCTATCACCGTGTTCACACGATGGTGGAAGTCCAGTGATATGGAAATTCCGATGAGTTGTTGTTGAGTCCATTGACAACATCCTTATCTCCTCCATGATGTTGTTGAACATTAAGTTAGTGTTGGAAACTTTTGAAAGCATTTTATTCATGCTAGCTCATGAAGTACTTGTTTGATGAAAGGAGTGACTTCCTTTGATTCACGTGCATTTTGATGTAAGCTGTCGTCGTGAATTCGAGAAAGTTTGTTTTTGCTCCTTTGGAATCATCCCAAGTCGGTCATGCACGTGCGAAGAATTCTGTGGTCTGTTAGACTGATCATCTTCATTCCATATGTATATCCTAGCACACCAAGCCACTGACTGATTTGTTCAAGGAGAAGGAGTATCTTCATAAGAGCTAATCCGGACTTATGAAAGAACTTCGATATCCTCGCTGATGGTTCCCAACCAGAACTCGGTAGTGTTTTATTGTAAGACTACCATGTGATCATGTTTGTCTGAGGCAGCGTGTTCACACATGTGTAGCAGAACCAGCTCATGTTTTGGAGCTTGCTATCGTAGTTCATTTCCCAAGAATCTCGCAACGTCATCTCGTCGATTTGTGTTGCAAACTTTCATTTTCTTCCTAGACTCGATGAGTCTGGAATATCCTGACACCAACCAGATCTGAATCTCAGGCAGATATGATGGTTGGAACATTTCCCAAGAACTATAATATTGGTCCCTCGATAACCGGTAAAGTGGATGTCGTGGCCAACACACCCAGCCGGAAGACCTATCATTGTAGTATCTTGTTTGAGGAAGTTGGCCACCTCCCCATAAGGATTTCATAGGATTTACCTCCGTAACTGTTCCTTATGGATTCTATTGCTCCCGAAGTCCGACCTTTACTTGATGTTCTAGTTATCAAACCATATCTATGAATGGGTTACACTAGCACGTCAAGGAGAACATTAGAAGCGGAGTGCTAAATGTCTCTCGGTCGATCATCCAGATTTTGTTTCCTTGGCCTCGCTAGGGTGAAATCTGAGTTGATGTTATCTTCCTATGCATCTGCCTCGTCCATCGTTGTTCATCATGGTGGTATGTTGTGTTGCCAGGATCCTTGACACGGATGTTGGTAAAACCTTGATGAATATGGAAATGCTCAAGTTCTTGAGAGCATGCACAAGCGCTAGGTGTTATCATCGGCACTAACTGGGTTTGCTCTCAGTTTCCTCGGCAATGCTATGATCCTTTCAAACAGTGAATTCACTCTCTATGGTTGGGTCCTTCCCCAGTTACCAGAATCATTCCCAGCATTTGCATTTTGTTCCTAGCTTGCACCGCCAATGTGCCATTCTACCATGGGTCTCTTCCATCTCCGGTGATAAGCAAATTCATCCATTACGTTGTCTTCAACAAGGTAATCCACATCATCCAAGTCCGAGTATGCCATTCTACCGACCCCCTCCAAATGATCGCTTGTGATTGCCTTAGGCTGGTATAAAGAGTTTCAATGATCTTTGAATCAAAGGTAATTCTTTTTGCCACTTAAGGGGATAATCTACGAATCACCCTCCTTCAGGATGTTTCGTCGTGGTATCATGGCAACTCAACTCCTCGCTACGTGGACAATCGTTTACCACCTTCTTAGGTGTGGAATCGTTGTCTACCTAGTGAACCTTCGTCATCCGTTTCTTTCCACCCCTCTTGATGTGTATCTCGTGTCTCAACCCGAGAGATGGTCCTATGTCTCATTCCGTGAGTTGTTCGATCTTCGAGAAGATCGACCCTTCTAGAGTCTCCTTCTTCCCTCCATGTCATGTTGGCAGGATTTCTCAGAGCAAGACATCAAGACAATGATGGTGAATGAATCAACGTTCAACTGAAGTGCACCCTGGATCGTGAAGATTATACTAGTTGCGTTTACCCTTCACCTTACCCTACGCTTGAATCTCGAGACGAGATTCTTGTTTAGTGGGGGTGAGTTGTCACATCCCAAGCTGCTGGTAGTGCTCTAGGCTAGCTTCATGTGTGCATCATGTCTATATTTTCAAAACTTGAACTGAGGAATTTTGGAAGCCTCAAAAACTTAAATAAAAGAGGGGCAAAAACCCTAGAAATCTCATTCATTGCTCCAAAATGCTCTTCTTAAATGTTTGATAATTTTTGGTAAGGGTTCTGGTCCCAACCAAAATATTGAACATTTTTAAGGAATTATCTTTGGGACTTTGGATTTAATTCATTAGCTATTTGAATTTGAATTATATTCATATAATTAGAATATAATTTCAAATACCCCTGAAATATTTTATAAGCTTTTGGAAGAGTCCATCTAGCAATATAAAATATTCAGAGGAGTTTTTGGCATTGTTTGAACTATTTTAAATTCAAAACAGTGGCAAAATAAATTAAATAAAGCAAAACAGAAATAAAAGACAAGGAGAGAAACCTTACCTGGACTTACCTCTGCAGCCCACCAGGCCCACCTCGCCAGCCCAGCCCATCTCCACCCCCCCTTGTCGTCTTCCTCCCTGCCAGGAGGACAGACACCGCGACGCCGCCGAGCTCGCCACGCCACCACCCTGCCTGGCTGCCTCCTCCTGCTTGCCGCCGAGCCCCCTGGACGCGTGGGTGAACGCCCGGCGTCGCCCCGAACCGCTCGACCCCTCTCACTCTCCCT
>NC_057800.1:639045021-639128006 GCF_018294505.1 Triticum aestivum | reverse complement strand
ACCGCAGCACGCCGCCGAGCACCACCGCGGCCACCGCCTTCCCCTCGCCTCTCCGACACGCCCCCGAGCAACGCCGTGACGTCCCCGTCCCTACCACGGAGCCACAAGACGCCGGACGCCCTGGAGCGCCGTCACCGATGCCATCTTCTTCCTCTGCACCGACGGCCGTCGTCGCTTGATTCGCCGCCCACAGAGCGTCCCCGGGCTCGCCCTCGCGCTCGTTGGACTCGCGGTGAGCCGCTGACCCGTTCCCCTCTTCTTCCCATGCCGTTTGGCCACTCTAGCCATTGCTTCCGCCGGATCCGAGAGCTCGCCGCCGCCGTGCCTCGTCACCGTCGTGGTCAGAGCCACCGTGGCTCAAAGCCGGGCACACCACCGTGCTCCAAACCTCACCAGGAGCACGTAGAACCCACCAGCTTTCCCTCCCGAGCACCACAACGCCAAACCCGCAGGTGCCCGAACTCCGGCCGCCGCGGAAGTGCTCGTCGCCGTCGACTCAGGCCATCCCAGCTGCTGTCGCTGCTACCACTAGATGCACAAGAACGCCAGCAAGCCGTAGCAACAAACCGCGCTCAAAATGGAGCCCCGTAGCGTTTTTCCGAAATGCTCCGCCGTCGTTTTGGTCGCCGCCGGCGTAACTCCGGCGAGGGTGACGTGGCGCTGATTTAGTTAACACAAATGACCACGCTAAACACCCCCACAGCCACTGACAGTGGGCCCCACCCCTGGTCAAACCCCAGTCAGCGCTGGGTTTGACCGGGATTAGCTCCTGTGTCACTGACGTGTGGCCCCCACACGTCAGGTTTGACCTGGGGCGCCCAGTTGACCCTGCTGACGTTACTGTGACGTGGGGCTGACGCAATAAGTATTTTCTGGATTTAAAAATAATCAGGAAATTCCAGAAAATAGCTAAAACTTCAATAAATCATAGAAATTCAACCGTAACTCCAAATTAAATAATTTATATATGAAAAATTATCAGAAAAATTCAAGGAATCCATCTGTACCATTTTCATGCATGTTAGAAAAACTTATCACTACTGTTTAGGGCAAATGAAGTGAATGACATTTAAATAACCACATATGGAGTTTGAATTTAAATCTTGGATTCAAACCAACTTCATTTAATCTGGTTTTAGGTGCATTAGCCCAAAACACATTCATATTGCCATGTCATAGCATGCATCATATTGTGCATTGCATTGATCGTGTTTTTCTGTATTTGCCGGTAATTGTCCCCTCTCGATAGACGTGTACCGACGATGTGATCGATGACACCGATGAAAAGCTATATTATCTTCAGAAGTGCCAGGCAAGCAAAACCCCCTTGTTCATTCCGATAAGATCCCACTCTCTCGCTCCTGCTCTCTTTTACTGCATTAGGACAACAACGACATATTTGATACTTGTTGCGGTAGCTGAACCCTTTATCCTTTGCATGACCTGTCATTGCCACAGTAAATAGATGAAACCCACTAGCATGAGTAGGAGTTGTTTGAGCCCTGATGTGCCTACTCATTCATGCTTGTTTGTCATGCCTGCTACTGCTTAGAGTTGAGTCAGGTCTGATTCATCGGGGATGAATCAGAGGCGTGTGAACATGTCCTACTATGGGTGAACTAAGTGTGTGAACACGATTTGGTAAAGGTAACGGTGAGAGGCCATGTAGGAGTACATGGTGGGTTGTCTCATTGCAGCCGTCCTCAAGAACTGAGTTCTGTGTTTGTGATCCATGACCAGTTACTACCACACATTGGGGTCCGGTAACTCGACCCCTCTCGACTTATTAATCAACATGATCTCTGTCCAGGAGTTGCAACTAGTTTCTGGTGTTTGTAGGTAGTGTTAGTAGTCTACCAAGTGGCACCCGGTACAGGTGGGCTTGGGACAGACTAGGCACAGTGGCCCGGTGTACCAAGTGGCACCCGGTTGGTGGGCTTGGGAACCCTGCACACATCGTTTGGGGCCGTAAGCGACACCCCGGCCGGATCTCCTTGCGGATGGAACCCGAATAGGCGATAAACCTGGACTAGAGACTTGTTCGGTTAGTCAGGTCGTGGCCGACTCCCTCGCCCGGCTTCCGCTTGAAGGTTGCCGAGGTACATGACGTGTACAGGGCGATAAGTGGCGAAAGCGTGTGTGAAGAAGTACACCCCTGCAGGGTTATCATCATCTATTCGAATAGCCGGATTCCTCGGATATGGAAACTTGGACCCCTTGCATAGTTCATAGACAAGTGAAAGTGGATACTCTAAAATACGCAAGATAAGCGTGAGTGCTATGGATGGCGTTCTCGTAGGGAGACGGGAGCGGATCCATAGTGGTGTATTGGTTGGTGAATATGTGGACTCGTGTGCGCCACTTCAAAAGAGTTACTTGCAGTCGTAGTTCAGGATAGCCACCGAGTCAAAGCTGGCTTGCTGCAGTCAAACCCCTCCACCCCCTTGTTGATAATGATGCATATGTAGATAGTTCTGATGTAAGTCTTGCTGGGTACATTTGTACTCACGTTTGCCTATTTTATGTTTTTGCAGAGAGACTTCAGTCTCACTAGTAATTCCGCGTGGTCTTCGATGTTTAGCTTGTTACCTCGGCTACGATCTTGTGCCCTCGGCAGGATCTGGTAGATAGTCAGGCTTCTCAGCCTTTTTCATTTATAGTTGTCTGTACTCGGACATGTTAAGCTTCCGCATGTGCTTTGATTTGTATGCTCTGATTGTTGGGTCATGAGACCCATGTTTGTAATATCTCGCTCCTCGGAGCCTATTGAATAAACTACTTGAGGCATAGAGTCATGTTGTGATGCCATGTTGTATTTACACATATCGAGCATATTGTGTGTATGTTATTGAAATGTTTGGTATGTGTGGGATCTGACCATCTAGTTGTTTATCTTTAGTAGCCTCTCTTACCGGGAAATGTCTCCTAGTGTTTCCACCGAGCAGCGGTAGCTCGCTACCGCTCCGGAACACTTAGGCTGGCCGGCATGTGTCCTTCTTCATTCCTGTGTCTGTCCCTTCGGGGAAATGTCACGCGATGAATACCGGAGTCCTGTTAGCCTGCTACAGCCCGGTTCACCGGAGTCCTGCTAGCCCAGTGCTACAGCCTGGATTCACTCGCTGATGACCGACACGTTCGATGCTGGGTCATGGATGCCTGTCCCTGTAAGTCTGTGCCACTTTGGGTTTACGACTAGCCATGTCAGCCCGGGCTCCTTATCATATGGATGCTAGCGACACTGTCATATATGTAACATTTAAGAAGAGCATTTTGGAGCAATGAATGAGATTTCTAGGGTTTTTGCCCCTCTTTTATTTAAGTTTTTGAGGCTTCCAAAATTCCTCAGTTCAAGTTTCGAAAATATAGACATGATGCACACATGAAGCTAGCCTAGAGCACTACCAGCAGCTAGGGATGTGACATACTAGCTGGGCAAAAAGAAATTACACTTAATAAGTTGGTGCTACCGAAATGAGTACATCGAATGTTTTAGTTGCCCGTGCTGTGCATATATGAACGTGGCTTTTTTTGGCAATGGTAGCATGTTTCTAACACGAACGCGAACCCATTCATTTTCACAACACTAAAAAAAAGAACACATTTGTTTTCGCCATGCAATCAATCGAAAAAGAAAGGAAAGAGGCATGGCAACGGCACACATGGGCATCAGCTGCCTGGAAAACTCCCCGCTCCGCCGCAGCCGACCCCCGCTCCACTTACCTTTCGTATCCTTGTCTCACGGAAAAAACTTACCTTTCATATCCGGCAAGGACAAGGCCCCGCCCGCCGCCACCGCCTCCGCCTCGGCTACAAAGGTCCACCCTTTGGCCGGCCCGCTCCTCCTCTCTTCGTCCGGGCAGCGCCTCTTGCCTCCTTCATTCGTCCTCGGCCCGTCCTGGCCGCGTGGTGGTCTCCGTTCCGGTCGCCGATTCCAAATCCACCCACCCGCGTGCCCTTCTCCCTCTCCGCCTGCGGGGCTCGGCCAAGTGTGGCGGGCGACCGGCGGCGGGGGCACCAGCGTCGTGCGCCAGCTGCGTGCGCTCATCCTCGATTCGTGCCTCTCCTCCTCTGGTGTCTGGTGAGGCGACTTGTCCTCAATTCTTGCCTCTCCTCGTGTCGCGTCCGGTGAGGCAGTTCGTCCTGGATTCCTGCCTCTCCTCCTCTCGCCTGGCTCAATTCGTCCTCGCTCGTCCTATGTTGCTCGTCCTTGCTCGATTCGTCCGTTTAGAGTAGAAGAATCGCGTCTGATTTGTTTCATTTGCTCGTCCTCGATTTGTCTGTTCTGAAGCGCGTCTAATTTGGTTGATTTTGCTCGTCCTCGTCGTCGGCCGTTTAGATAGAAAATTGCGTCCGGTTTGATTTGCTCGTCCTCACCGTCGTCGTCCAGTCGCGTGTGATTTGATTCTTGCTCGTCCTCGCCGTTGTCCCGCGTGTTCTTGGGGCTGTCTTGTCGGGGGTCTCCGTCCCTGCGACTCTGGGAGGAAGCGAGAGAGCGCAGTATTTGGGTCACCATCTGGTTTGTGAGCTAACAAGTCTGTTTGAGAAACTTGTGCGTGCGCTTTTGTTATCTGACGATCCTGCGTATCGTTTCTGTTTGAGAAATTTGTGTGTGCGCTTCTGTTATCTGATGATCCTACGTTTCGTGTTCACGTCGGGGCGACCGTTGCAGGAATGATGGGTTCTGGTTTCGAAATTGGAGCGGTGTCAAATCGGTTCCTCTGTTCTATCACCTGCGTTGTTCGTCGATTATTTTCGGGTCTCAAACGCATGCGCCCTTGTGATACTTTGGTTGCCCTCTGTCGATTCTTGTTCTACCAGCAGGCGTGTGTGCTCTCATCCTAGATATACCTAATCTTGTTCTTGTCTGTTACGGTTGTTCTGATGGTGTTCTTTTCAACTTGTTTCTTGCTATCATGCTTTGCTTATGTTCCAATATATGATGATGTGTGTTCAACTTGTTTCTTGTTATCATGCTTTGCTTATGTTCCAGTATATGACCGTGTTCAGGGGCGCAAACCATGTAGGCCGTGGGTACCGTGATGTGAGGCTTCTCTCCTGCTGATAAATTAGGATGATAGGCTGAGCAGAGAAGCTTGACTCTTGTAACAATCACTTGCTTGGTTTCCACTTCTTTGCGTGACCGATTTGGCATCCAATGCAGCATAATCACGTTTTCCCTGTTTGTTTCATACCCAATGCATCCACTCATCAGAGCACCCTTTTCCATGTTTGTTTTTCCTTCTTTTCCTAATCAATTATCATGTTTACCATGGTGTGTGGCAATACTGCGTTTCTACTGTTGTTCTTTGTTCCCTTTTGAAGTTCACTGATTCAAATCTGATGTGGAAGGTAGGAATATTCATATCACTTGTTGTTAGTATACTAGCCATGGTGTGTTTTATTCAAGTTATTAACCATATCTCTTAAAAATTTGCCTTGAGATGCTACATGTTTATATGGCATGATTGATTGTTGTTTGTGTATGGTTATTAAGATTGATTGATTGATTGCTTGCTATTTGTTGATTGATTGATTGATTGTTGTTTGTTGTTTGTTGATTGATTGATTGTTATTTGTTGATTGGTATCTAACTTTGGTATTGGTAGTTCCCGATCATAGATAACGGACCTTGCACTATTCTTTTTTCTGAACTTTTTTGTGATTATGTCTTATGTGGATATCATATTCTCCTTTTGGTATTATGTCCTTGGAATAATGCATTTCTAAGTATTTAAGGTACATGACGTATCATATTTGCTCTTTATTGTGTATCTAAGGACACTGATGGGTTGAGTTGGCATATAACGCAGGTATATTGACATTCCTTACATTTTGTGATGCTGATTCCTGTAGTCCCAAAGCGTTTATGTAACCAAATTGTGCTACTGGAACTTTTGTTTTTAGATATTGGCACCTGATATTTGCATGGATGTTTTCATGATGGCTAATTTGATTCATTACTGTTGTTCTGATGGTGTGCTTCTGGTGTTTTACTGAAGTCGTAGATCGCTCATCAACCTGGTATGTGTTTGGATGAAAATCCCTCTCAAATTTAACTCGTTCCTATATTTTACACAATGTTTATCTCATAGCTGGTAATGGTAACCTTATGAATGAATAGCCCACATTTTAGCTAGTTATATAGTAACATCGTACTTCATTGGATGATGTTCTGTATATGCAAGTGTGGTGAGCTCACATATTGTGTCGGTATCTACCTACGTAGCTGAACTCTTTCTGGATAGGACAGAGGTACAATATTTACATCCATGGCAGAAGGTTCTTAACAATGAACTCATCAGAGGTCCTTGGACTCAAGAGGTTTGGTAGTGCACTCCTGACTTTGCTCGAGAAAAAACCTTTTGCACATTTTATAGTTATATTTATGATTATGATATTTTTTCTACAGGAAGATGACAAAATTATTGTTCTTGTAAGCAAGTATGGACCAACAAAATGATCTCATTGCAAGGACCTGTAGAAGGAACCTCCCACCTCAGGCAGCGCAGGTGATTTCCCCTCTGCCCCGTTTGATTCTATCTAGATCTTGCCCCGAATTGTATTGCGTTTGGATGAGCGCGCCCTTGGCGTGGTCTGGTTGTTAACTGTTGTTACTGGTCATGGGGTTAGGTTGTTGATTGTTTAGCTGTGCTCGTGCAATGCTTTTAGGGTTGCTAGATTGATTGGTGGAGAATACTTACTGCTTATGAATTGTACATGGACTATTGATATGATTGACTCATGTCAAGTGTGTGATGTATCTTCTGAGCAGGTCATTAAAAAACCGTGGATTTTGTTCTGTTAGAAAGTATGCCAACCTTATTACAGTTACAGTCAATAGCTCATTAGGTCAGTACCACATGGGCAGAACATGCGCCACCTTGTAGCACTATATGATTCTTAAGTTCTTAACTGCCATAACCAAAAGAAATTAAAATTGCCCAGGACTACACAGTTTATATGGACAGTTAGGCATGACTAGCACTATATAAGAAACATAAACAGTACCAATCTAATCTGATAGGCATGGACTAGACTATTTAAGAAACATAAGCAGTACCATCCAAATCAATAGGGAGAATTTTTGAGATTGAACTATGTTTTAGGAGGTGAGGTGGCAATGGTCACCTGTCTTCCTTAGTCTATTAATGCATACTGGAATAAATATGATTACAGAAGCAACTTTATCTTTGGTAATTGAGGGAGTCCTGGATTAGGGGGTGTCCGGATGGCCGGACTATACCTTCAGTCGGACTCCTGGACTATGAAGATACAAGATTGAAGACTTCGTCCCGTGTCCGGAAGGGACTTTCCTTGGCGTGGAAGGCAAGCTCGGCGATATGGATATGCAGATCTCCTACCATTGTAACCAACTTTGTGTAACCCTAACCCTCTCCGGTGTATATATAAACCGGAGGGTTTTAGTCCGTAGGACAACATACAGAACAACAATCATACCATAGGCTAGCTTCTAGGGTTTAGCCTCTCCGATCTCGTGGTAGATCTACTCTTGTACTACCCATATCATCAATATTAATCAAGCAGGACGTAGGGTTTTACCTCCATCTAGAGGGCCCGAACCTGGGTAAAACTTCGTGTCCCTTGCCTCCTATTACCATCTGGCCTAGACGCACAGTTCGGGACCCCCTACCCGAGATCCGCCGGTTTTGACACCGACATTGGTGCTTTCATTGAGAGTTCCTCTGTGTCGTCGCCGTTAGGCTTGATGGCTCCTACGATCATCAATAGCGATGCAGTCCAGGGTGAGACCTTCCTCCCAGGACAGATCTTCGTCTTCGGCGGCTTCGCACTGCAGGCCAATTCACTTGGCCATCTGGAGCAGATCGAAAGCTATGCCCCTAGCCGTCAGGTCAGATTTGGAAGTTTAAACTACACGGCTGACATCTGCGGGGACTTGATCTTCGACGGATTCGAGCCACTGCCGAGTGCGTCACACTGTCACGACGAGCATGATCTAGCTCTACCGCCGAACAGTGCCCTGGAGGCCGCACCCGCATCGGCTTCGATCCTTAATTTGGAGCCAACTGCGCTGATCGAGGATGGGTGGTTGGACGCCGCCTCGGGGGCTGCGATCCCAACGGCGATCGAGCCAAACACCAGCCCCAGACTCCGTGATACTCGTGACTCCAAGGAGCCGGACTCCTCCCCGGACTCCGAACCCTCCGCGCCCCTGCCGATCGAATCCGATTGGGCGCCGATCATGGAGTTTACCGCCGCGGATGTCTTTCAGCACTCGCCTTTCGGCGATATTCTGAAGACACTAAAGTCTCTCTCTTTATCAGGAGAGCCCTGGCCGGACTACCGTCAGCAAGGTTGGGATACGGACGATGAAGAAATTCAAAGCCCACCCACTACCCACTTTGTAGCCACTGTCGATGATTTAATCGACATGCTCGACTTCAACTATGAAAACATCAACGGTATGGACGACGATGCGGGAGGCGAAGAAGAACCACCGTCCACCTCACCATATGACGTATACATGGTGGACACACCAAAAGATGACGATGAGGAGCGGAAGGACACACCGAAGGCTTGTTCCCTCGAGAAGCAGTCAGAGCGGCGACGCAAGCGCCGCCCCAAATCCCGCCTCGACAGAAATAACAATCACATAGACCCAGCGCTGGAGCAGGGTGAACCGCTGCCGGACAACGGCAATCCGGATAATCAAACCGAACAAACAAATTCTATCAAGGATAATAGTCCGGACGACAT
This sequence comes from Triticum aestivum, assembly GCF_018294505.1. NCBI lineage: Eukaryota > Viridiplantae > Streptophyta > Magnoliopsida > Poales > Poaceae > Triticum > Triticum aestivum. The sequence goes on along the minus strand of NC_057800.1, from coordinate 639,119,270 downwards.
AGCACCGGACAGGCACCCGGAGCAGCAGAATGCCCGTAAAGGCTTGTTGCCACTGCGAGAAGTCTTAAAAAGCAGAAGCAAAGGCTCAAGGCTGCGCAAGACACACTCCAAATCAGATGGAGTAAAATACTCAACACAGCAGTGAGGTACGGCGACAATCGCCCCTCCAAGAGCTACCCAAAGCGGAAGCTACTACCTGAATTCGATGAGGAGGCCTCAGACCCCCCACAACCAAATATCAAAGCAGCCACCTGGTCGGATAGACGACCCCTCTACCAACACAGAGCGGCATACAACGCCACTCACAATACAACACGCGACCCATGCGAGGGCTCGCACCCAAAGGACCGCGCAACAAGATCCATCTATGGACCACACAAGCGCGCCCCAGCATACAATGCAACACAACAAACATCCGAACAACGCGGTACACCCAGCTACAGGGGTGCCACACACCCCCTATGTTTCACCGATGAGGTGCTGGACCATGAATTTCCAGAGGGACTCAAACCTGTAAACATAGAGGCATACGACGGAACAACAGACCCTGGGGTCTGGATTGAGGACTACATCCTTCATATCCATATGGCTCGAGGAGATGATCTCCACGCCATCAAGTACTTACCCCTCAAGCTCAAAGGGCCAGCTCGTCACTGGCTTAAAGGCCTCCCCGAAAGCTCCATTGGAAGTTGGGAAGAGCTCGAAGATGCCTTTCAGGCAAATTTTCAAGGGACTTATGTCCGACCCTCGGATGCGGACGGTTTGAGTCATATAACTCAACAGCCCAGAGAGTCAGCCCGAAAGCTTTGGAACAGGTTTCTTACTAAAAAGAACCAGATTGTCGACTGTCCGGACGCCGAAGCCTTGGCAGCTTTTAGGCATAGCGTCCATGACGAATGGCTCACCAGACACCTCGGCCAAAATAAGCCGAGAACGATGGCCGCATTAACAAACCTCATGACCCGCTTTTGCGCGGGTGAAGACAACTAGCTAGCCAGATGCAGCACCAGCGACCCCAGTACATCTGAAGTTAGGGATGGAAACGGGAAATCACGGCGCAACAGCAATAACAAACGCCAGAATAAAGAAGATAGCACGAAGGGCACGGCAGTAAACGCCGGATTCAAAAGCTCTCGGCCAGGTCAGCAAAAGCCGCCCCCTAAAGGCACCAGGGATGAACTGTCCAGCCTCAACAAAATTCTGGACTAAGTATGTCAGATCCATAGTACCCCTGGTAAACCTGTTAATCATACCCACAGAGAATGTTGGGTCTTCAAGCAGTCCGGCAAGCTCAACGCCGTACACAAGGGGGAGGATACACCAAGTGAAGACGAGGACGAGCCTCCCAAGCAAGACACTAGGGAACAAAAGAAATTTCCACCAGAAGTCAAAACAGTAAACGTGTTACACGTGATCAAGGGAAAAAACAACGCGACACTCCCAGGAAAATATACCCAAGTGCCTGTCACCGCGAAGTCCTGCCACTGGTCGTCTCAACCGATCACTTTCGACCATCGCGATTACTCAGTAAGTATTCGACATGCAGGATGGGCCGCCCTGGTATTAGACCCAATAATTGGCGGACATCACTTCACACGAGTCTTGATGGACGGTGGCAGCAGTCTAAACCTCATATATCAGGATACAATCCGCGGGATGGGGTTAGACCCAACAAAAATTCGCCATTGCAATACTACCTTTAAAGGAGTAACGCCAGGACCAGGGGCTCGTTGTACGGGCTCCCTCCTACTACAAGTTATTTTTGGCTCCCCCGACAACTTCTGTCGCGAGCATTTAACCTTCCACATCGCTCCGTTCCAACGTGGCTATCAAGCACTGCTCGGACGCGAAGCTTTCGCTCGCTTCAACGCAATACCACACTGCGCCTCCCTCACACTCAAGATGCCCGGTCCACGTGGCATCATTTCAGTAAAAGGAAATATCAAGCGATCTCTGCGCGCCGAAGAGAGTGCGGCTGCCTTGGCAGCCGCACACTAAAGGCGCCCGGAACAGCAAAAGCATCCAATAGGTCGTCAAGACCTCAGACACAACTAATCAAGTCCAGCGCCGCTATCTATACCGAATAAATGGTCACACCCCTATTTGTCAATACAAGGGGCTCAACGCGCGCAGACAAGTGGCAATTTCTTCTCATCTTGAATTACATGGTTTCTTTAAAAACTATCTTTTCGCACGACAACTTTTTCACCTAAATTCCTCTCTTTTACAGATGATCATCGTGCTACACCCGTCCAGGATATGGCACAACGGAGACACAGGCGCAGACATGCAGCGGGGACCCGCTCCAAGGATTCTTTTTAGATTAAGACCCTGCGTAAACCTTTTTTACTGTCTCTTGTTGATACATATCCACCGTTGAGAAGGATGCTGACGTCTTGGCATGTGGCCACGCCAGAACAATGCACGTACCTGGACACAAGGGGCTTCTTACAAAGGCCATTTTTAGGCCCGATTTATACCACAAAGACCGAATACCTTAGGGAGTGTTCGGCGTCGCGAGTTTGGCCTTATATGTATCAGCTCCGAATCATTGTCTTTGGTCAAATGTTGGGTTTGCCCGGCTCCTGTGTTTTGGTGCCTTACGTTCCACTTTACCGGCTAAGGTAGCACCAGGAGAACTACTGCGATTGTGCCCTGGTTCATCCGGACGAGCACCTCAGTAGAGAAAGCCGAAAACTGACTGTAATGATATAGCGTGAGACTGGTCAACCACTCGATGACCTGTTGGAATGTTAGAATTCCTCTGCCTTAACGAAGGGCCGTTTTCTGGCCAGGCATGTACGCACCCCGGATCGAGAGAGTGCGGAGCCACCAGGGGCTATCTAGTAGCCCCAATGTCAAACTCCTATGGCTAAGTGAAAGTGCTAAAGCATTATAGTCCGGTTGCCCCGCTCGCTCCGCTATCACCTCCTTAATAGGACCAAGACATTGGGTTAAGTGTGAACGCGTGTTTTTGCGAGCACCTCCGCATTATATGCGTGGGGGTTGAAGCCGACGGCTGCAATCTTTCAGGTTATACACATGTATACATAAACGGCCGCCCAGGAGGCATCATATTACTTTCAGGCAAAAGTATAAAAATAGCCTCATAAAAATTTATAAAAGCATTTCGCTTACAATGAGATTACATATCACTCAAATATAATATTTTTTGAGCACTGGGTCTCTATCAAACAAGCACCCTCAAGAACTTCAAAGTAATGCTCAGCAGCCATTCAACCTATGGCCGAATCTCACGCTGCAACAGTAGTAGCATCCATCTCCGCCCAGTATGCTTTAACACGGCAAAGTCCATCTGTGAGCCCTCTATGCACGCCGACCTCTTCATCGCATTAATGCGCGGCACCACGTCAAGGAGTTGTTGCACCAAGCTGAAATGGTTGTTCGGTTTTGGCCTTTCCGGCCATAGCTGATCCACAACAGACCTCATGGCGAGTCCGGACAACCTATTCAGTTCGGCCCATTCGGCTAATTGGTCAGTCAATGAAAGCGGACACTCGGGAGAATGGAATTGTGTCCAAAATAGCTGGTCCACTTCACGGTCCGTCTGACCCTAGAAGTACTTGGCCGCATCGGCAGCGCTCGCCACCAAATCCATATACACATCCTCCGAACTCCACAGCCGATCCAAAGAGGCATACCGTGGATCTCCTAACTTCCTCCGCAACATAAAGGATTTCCCAGCTACAATATCCCCGGCTTCCCGCAGCTCCTCCTTCTTCGCCCTCATAGCAGAGCGGATGTCTTTTCTCGTCACAGCAGCCTTCTCAAGGTCCGATGCCTTCGCTAGGTTTTCCTTTTCAAGAACCCGACAACGATCAGCGACGGCTTTTAATTCTATGGCCATTTTGGCCATCTTATCTCGGCTCTCGCCATGCACGGCCTTCTCGGTTTTCAACTCTTCGGCCGCCTTCAAAGCAACCACATTACTAAACCTCGCTTGTTCCTTGGCTCGGGCAAGTTCTGCCTGCAAGGCTTCAACAGTGGCAGCTCCATCTGCAGTCACAACATATTAAAGATACTGGCATCATGCTGCTCTTACTATGTGGTGTTTACCAGATAATGACACTTACCTGTGCCTCGTCAAGCCTTTTGTTAACAAGCTCGATGTCGGCGTCTGCCGCATCCAACTGCTGTTTTAAATGGGCAAACTCGCTAGTCCGGCTAGCCACCGGAGCTTCCATCACCTGCACATAAAGGCAGTATGGTTGTTACCTGGGAATACGATCCTCTGTTCGTCGTCGTTTCTGACGACCACCAGAGTCTCAGGGGCTACTATCTACACAGGGCACACCTAGCATGTGCAGGACTATCATACGTTATTTTACATACCTCAAAGCATGTCAATAGACTCATAAAAGCTTCATGCAATCCACTTTCGGCGGACAAAATTCTCTCCATCACAGTATTCATCAGCACACGGTGTTCATCTGAGATGGCCGCTCACCCCACCAACTCCCTCAGAACATCTGATCGCACACCAGACGGTGCCGGACTCTTTTTTCCGCTCTCTTCGGGAGCCGGAAACTGGGAGCTTCAGGGGTCAATGGGATTATCTTCTGGCCTCATCGGACCCGGAGAGGCCCTCCGCGACGACACTTCGGGGTCGCCCGCTTCTGGAGCGGAGGAGTCTGGAGGGGGCGTTTCGCTCTCTATCATCTTTGGAAGAAGATCCCTCGAAGACGAGCTCATTTGAGAGGGGCTAAGGCCCGAACTGCAAAGATATATGTGGTGGTTATTTTCTCAGAAGGAAAAGATGGCATACCTGTACTATTAAAGTATTTCGGGTCACTTACGACTCACTGGAGAATTGATCCCCCCGCGGACTTTGTGCGGCAAAAGCACCCCCCCCCCCAAGGTAGGACCCTCTGTGGGAGACTTCTTCTCCCGTTTGGAAGCTTCGGCGTCTGAATCCCCGGGCGCGGTCCTTTTCCTCCGCCGGTCGTCTTCCTTCATGGAGACGCTCGCTCCCTCGGTTAGAATGGGCAGCGTTGGGGGCCCGCGTCCGCCCGTATTATCCTTCCCAGTATCTTCCTTCAAGGGCTCCGGGCAAGGGGCGACCTGGAGCATCTTTTCCAATACCGGATTGTCCAAACCCTCAGGGAGGGGGGCCGAACACCGAATCAACTTCGCCTTTGTTATCCAGTCCTGGTCAAAAAGCGAACTCTCAGAAATAACTTCGTAACAAATGAGAGATAGTATGTTTGGCCGGAAGATTCCTTACCTGTTCGGCAGCGTGGTTACTACTCAGGCCCACGTCCTCGGTGATTTCCGGACACTCTACCTGAGGTCCGAAGAATGACTTGTACATCTCCTCGTGCGTCGGGCCGAGGAAATTTTGAATGACACGCGGTCCATCGGGATTGAACTCCCACAAGCGAAGGGGCCGGCGTTTGCAAGGCTGGACTTGACGAACCAGCATAACTTGTATTACCGCAACCAAACTAAAATCTCCATTGAAGAGATCTCGAATGCGGCTTTGCAGTATAGGCACGTCCTTGGCTGGACCCCAGCTCAGACCTCTGCTGATCCATGACATCAGTTTTGGTGGAGGGCCCAAGCGGAAAACAGGGGCGGCCGCCCACTTGGCACTTCTAGGAGCCGTGATGTAGAACCACTCCTGTTGCCACAATTCAGACACCTCTGGAATGGAACCTTTGGGCCATGGAGCTCCCGTCATCTTGCGTATTTAGGCACCTCCACACGCTGCATGTTGCCCCTCGATCATCTTCGGCTTTACTTCAAAGGTCTTGAGCCACAGGCCAAAGTGAGGGGTAACCCGGAGGAAGGCCTCACACACGACAATAAATGTCGTGATATGAAGAAAGGAGTCCGGAGCTAGATCATGGAAATCTAGCCCGTAATAAAACATCAAACCCCTGACGAAAGGATCCAGAGCAAGGCCTAGACCTCGGAGGAAGTGGGAGACGAACACGACGCTCTTGTTGGGTTTGGGGGAGGGGACGGCCTGCCCTTGGGCAGGAAGCCGATGCACAACCTCGGCGGTCAGATATCTGGCCTCCCTCAACTTTTTGATGTCTTCTTCCGTGACGGAGGAAGGCACCCATCAGCCTTGAAGGCTAGATCCGGACATGATTAAAGGTTCGGAGCACCTGACCTGAACTTTGGGTGTTTGAGCTTGAGGTAAGGGAAGGATTCAATTGAGCACGAGAGGGAAAAAAGTAAAAGCCTTGTCCCTGTATAAAGAGGGTGAATATCAAGCGTCCTCTCCGTGGCCGTTTGGACTTGCCTATAGTCTAGGAGTCCTAGAAGCGGTTGGGTTACCCACGCCCGTATTGATGAGAATCCCAGAATAAGGGGACACGATCTCTGCTTTAACAAGACGTGCCAAGGAAACCGCCTCACATGACACGCTGAGGTGGGACAATAAAACGATTCGAATAAAGGCTTGGCCGTGGTGCGTCACACTACGAAATACATCAGCAGATTAGATTTGTGTAAATATTATTCTCTCTATGGCAATATGTGGAAACTTATTTTGCAGAGCCGGGCACTATCTTTGTGTTCAAAATCTTCTATGAAGTACTTGGAGGAGGAACCCGCCTTGCAATGCCGAAGACAATCTGCGCGCCGGACTCGTCGTCATTGAAGCCTGGTTCAGGGGCTACTGAGGGAGTCCTGGATTAGGGGGTGTCCGGATGGTCAGACTATACCTTCAGCCGGACTCCTGGACTATGAAGATACAAGATTGAAGACTTCGTCCCGTGTCCGGAAGGGACTTCCCTTGGCGTGGAAGGCAAGCTCGGCGATATGGATATGCAGATCTCCTACCATTGTAACCGACTTTGTGTAACCCTAACCCTCTCCGGTGTCTATATAAACCAGAGGGTTTTAGTCTGTAGGAAAACATACAGAACAACAATCATACCATAGGCTAGCTTCTAGGGTTTAGCCTCTCCGATCTCGTGGTAGATCTACTCTTGTACTACCCATATCATCAATATTAATCAAGCAGGACGTAGGGTTTTACCTCCATCAAGAGGGCCCGAACCTGGGTAAAACTTTGTGTCCCTTGCCTCCTGTTACCATCCGGCCTAGACGCACAGTTCGGGACCCCCTACCCGAGATCCGCCGGTTTTGACACTGATAGTAATGTTGTTCAAATCTGATTTAAGAAACACAACAGTACTAGCCTGATCAATAGAGAGAATTGTCAAAAGTGGCCTCTGTTTTAGTAGGCTGCAATGATCACCTGTTTTCGTTGGTCTATCAGTGCATACCGGAAGAAATATAATTACTGAAGCACCTTTAGCATTGTTAATGTTGTGTAAATATGATTTGAGAAACATGAACGGTACCATCCCAACCAATAGAGAGAATCATCAAGAGTGGCCTATGTTTTAGTAGGTAAGGTTGTAATGGTCACCTGTTTTCCTTGGTCTATCAATGCATACAGGAAGAAATATAATTACTGAAGCAACTTTAGCATTCATAATGTGTGTAAACCTGATATTATGTGTTTTTGTGGAGAATAAGTGGCTTCAGTGGATGTCCTGGCCTCCTGGGTGACTTGATGTTTTTAATACATCAGTTGGTTCCACTAACATCTTGAAATTAAGATCAATGAATTTTGAATTATTCTAATCATTATACTGGATGGGTATATGATGGATAACCCTTGGTAATATAATTTCATGCCTAATTCTGAACTTGTTCACACATAACTAAAGCTGGCCGCTGTTTTGTCTCGCAGTAAATATGACTTGTTTTATACTCCTACTTGACTGGCTTCATACAAATGCTTGTCTGACTGTTGTGTAATACTATATTACTTTCCTTTTATTCGGGCAGGTCCTGCAGGTGAGGACATGTTTCACTGGCAGGGCACTATCATGGGACCCTCGGACAACCCATTTACCGGTGGTCTAGTGAACATCCATTTCCCACCGGATTATGCCTTGAAGCCCCTGAAGGTAATTTCCGGTGTACCGAGCTAACCTTTGTAAAAAAGAGAGTTCATATTGATTCTATGATATTGGAATTGCTGTTACACAAATGTCTTGGGGTCCTCAAACAACTAGTTTGCTGCTGCTTGCTATCTTATCTATTTTTAATGACATTCAGACATGAACATAGTTCAGGTCTCTTTCCGCACCAAGGTGTTCCACCCAAACATCAACAACAACAGCAACATTTGCCTTGACATTCTCAAGGAACAGTGGATCCGGCTTTGACCATGTCAAAGGTGATATGTATTCCTAGATTGGTTGTTCCATGTTTTCTTAAAGCTTGTTGCTGATATAAGCTTGGTTCCTCCAGCAACTTAATCTCACAGAAATTCTTCATTTATGTTTCTCTAACATTTACCCGTCTCTGTTAATAGGTCCTCCTGTCAATCTGTTCGTTACTGACGGACCCCAACCCCGATGATCCTCTGGTGCCTGAGCTCACATGTACAAGACTGATGGGGCCAAGTATGAGTCCACGGCACACTCCTGGACACAGAAGTACGCCATGGGGGGATGTATAGGCAAGCAATGTCGAGAGAGGTATTCTTTTGATTGTTTTATTTATGGTTTGCTGAAATGCATTTTCCCCCTCCGTGCAAGACAAACGGTGGGATGTTTGCTAATTTCAAAACACACTGGTTACTTCCATCTGTGTACTTCTATTTGTTCTTAGTTCTTCTCACCTATAGCTAAAGTCAAAAGACGACAAACCAGGTGAATTATTGGAGTTGCAGGACGATAAATCATCGGTAAGTTTCTATGCTTTCAAATGGTCAGAGTATGAATTTGATCATTTTGTCTGACTTGTTTTATACTGAATCCTTGATTCCTTGATAACTTTGATATACACACATGAATAATTACTTATGCTATTATGATCATAAACTGATTTCTAAGTATCTTTGACTCATGCAATGCTTATTACATAACAGGTCATCCAAATCTTCATTTGTACATATGACTGCTGGTGCTGCTGATGATGTAAGCTACTTTTCTTGCTTCAAGAACAATAGAAACATCATTTACATTACACTCACATTTTAAGTTGCTCATGTCATTTCAGACTAGCCATCGACTTGGAACTGATGAGAGGCAACCGATGTTGCCAACTTGAAACATATATTGTTTAGGTATGAATGGCCTACCTTAACCAAAATTTCTATAAGAGTGTTGCCCATGATATTTGAATTATGAACCAAATTGTAAACAAATAAGCATATGTCTCTCCGCCTACAAACTTGCGGGTAGTGATGAAGATAATCACTTAATCAGCCTCTAACTAGCTTCCAATTTTCAGGAATGAAGATCTGAATCACCCTCGCCCCTCAGAAATCAGTTTACTCATTCAGGTCCTGGAATTTCTTTATAGCTTTCTGAATTTACTTTGTTCTTGCATTTATTAGCTTTCTGTTTGTGCCCCAATCTATGTCTATTTATTTTTGTTTCTTGTGTGCAAGCGATCCATTGTGTGTGTGACCCTGTGCGTGTGATGTACCCCTATCTATCTCTATTTCTTGTGTGCAAGCGCTACTGTGTGTGTGACTGACTGTGTGTCTGTGTGTGAATGTTGCATTTGCTTGTGTGTGTGTGACCCTATGCGTGTGATGTACCCCTATCTATCTCTATTTCTTGTGTGCAAGCGCTACTGTGTGTGTGACTGACTGTGTCTATGTGTGAATGTTGCATTTGCTTGTGTGTGTGACTCCGTGTGTGTGTGTGACTCTGCGTGTGTGTGAATGTTGCATTTGCTTGATGGTGTGGCCTGTATGCTTTGTTTGAATGATTGGTGTGGCCTGTATGCTTTGCTGAATGATTGGTGTGGCATGTATGCTTTGCTGAATGATGATTGGTGTGGTTTAACACCGCATTTGCCGGTCCCAAGCTCGGATGTGAAAATGTAAAGGGAGCTGCAGTTACCTTCTGAATTTTGTGGCTGATGGCATTCTAGTTTACTTAGATGGTTAGCTTGTTAATTAGTTTTGTGCATGCAAGACTTGAAATCTAGCTGATGTAGTGTTTTAGTTTCTGTGCATGATAAATGGTTTTGTTGTGCACCTTTTTAAAGATGTGGCCCGTTTTCCCCTTTATTTTCCTATTTTTGGATGTTAACTAGCATTTAATGTGTTGCTGAATTGATTATCTATTATAAGATATGGTTAGCATATATAGTTCAGAGATAAATGTCTTTGTTTGCAGCAGTACATTTTATTCATCCCAATGGTGATTTTACTACTGGTTTTTGTGTGTTGGAACTCTTGCGGAAGTTCTCTGTACCCCAGTACCAATGTATATCTATTTCAGTGTCTTTTTGTACTATAACATCACTGAATCTAGTGGTATGTTTTATTTGAGATGAGTGATGTGATTACATTGTACCAGACAGGTGATTGCAGCAGCTCAGTGTATGAGTATGTGCCCCGCAACATCGATTATCTAGTTACTTTAACAGCACTTTTGAACAATCAGGTAGTTCACAATATGCAGTTTTACTTATATTCAGGAATGGAGCTTCTTCACTTCCTAGATGCAGCAGGTTGTCCATGTTGTGTGTTTCAATTCTTTGATTCACCTGTATTTTCATTTCAACTGGTTGTCCATGTTGTGTGTTCCATATTGATTAGACCTTGTCGACTACTTCGTCTTCGATGCCGCAGCTCCTCGTTGCGTCTTTAATTAGCTGTACTTCTTCTGCGTGTTCAATTTTTAATCCCCTTTCTGTGTGATGCTCTTTGTTTCTGTGTAATTTGAACCTGTGGTTGTGCTCATGTGAGCGGTGTCTCTGCTCGTGTGGACAACCATGATTTGAGCCGCAATTTTGAGCTGTGATTCTGCTAGTGAGGCAAGCATGATTTCAGCGGTGTTTTCATGCGATTTTGAACCATGATCCTGTGCTATTTTGGGTCTGGATTCCCTTGTGTGGCAAGCTTGATTTGAACCGTGTGCTATGGTTACTGTTCATCCCTCTGTCATTTCGAAGTCAGACCGTTCTTCGAGAGTTAAAACATTGATCTCTCATCTTCAGTTGCCTTTAGTGAGTCCCTCAAGAATCCTGGGAACGTTGGTTGTAACTTGTAAGGTTTGTGCGATTTTTTTACACTCTAGTTGATTTTTATTTCCAATACTTTTTACAAAGTAAGTTTCATACTTGATGAATATATGCATGACAAAAGGAAATGTGTATGGGACATGGCGTTTCTAAGCCCGACATATTAGCTTGGGTGAACAGTAAAAATAGAATAATAATAATAAATTCATAAAAATCTGGAATTTTTTGGTGACAAACATTGACAAAAGTTTCAACGCTTGCAAAATTTCATCGTGAAATGACATTTGTAGAAGCCGTGGCTAAAAAAGTCAATGATCCAAAAATGTCATTTCCAAAAGCATTTTGAAGTGATGATTTTTTTCCCACAGGGTCTATAAATGTCGTTTCTAGTTGAAATGTTAGTATACGAATTCAGAATTTTTTCAATATTTTTTGTTTTCGATGTGTATGTTGTCAATCCATCATGTATTTATTACCTTCTCTTAATTAGGTTTGTGTTATGCTACATTTTTATGGTAAACTAGAACATGAAGGCGCGCATTGATGCGCCTCGTTCATTCCGATGACAACTGTTATATATATTTTGAAAAACCAAGACAATACATATATGAGAATTGGAAGTTTGAAGTTTCAAATTAAAGCACCTTCCATTTTTGGCATATTTGTTGAGACTTTAGGGTTGACCCAAGTGTCAGAAAGCTTTGGAGTTGATGTTTAACTTGTTTGAGAAAGAAGGCTCATGTCGTTCCTCGGTATTCATTGAATTTCCTTAGTCTCGACTAAGCATACTTTGTTGACTCTTTATTTTTGAATGATTCATATCTATCACTCTCTACAAAGGCGAATGTTCAGGTCATCGTCCTTCTTACCCAATGCTTTCGTCTTTCGTTCGCCCTGTCGTCCGCCCAATCCCCTCCTGCTCGCCCAATTGATGATTCAGTCAATTCCTTAAATCTCGATACCTTCGTCTGTAACCTCATCAGATCGTGCCCCGTGCATCGGCCATTCTGCGTGCCACCAGAGCATTGTTGCTCCCCTACCAACCCCGTTCCCTAGTTGTGCCGCCGTCTGCTCTGCGTGGGCCGCACCGCCTGTACTCACGGTCACCCTCGCTGGCACGCACTGCTCGCTGCCGGTGTTGTCCAAGTCCACTCCTCTCTTCCCCCCTCTCTTCTCCCATCTTCCTCTCTCGGCGTGGCCCGAGCGCCTCGATCGACGCTCGCCCGCGCGTGCTTGTCCACCAACGGCTGCCCCCCATGTGTGTCGCGTTGGATCACACTGTTGGATCATCACATAAATGCATTTTTCAAAATCACACCATTAGATCATCTTATTGTATTATAGTGAGGCTCTCCTATTTATTTCATATTTTTAATAACTTTTAAACCATTAAATGTTTAGCAAATCTTAACTAGTCCTGTGTCAAGCTATGATGGACACAGTTTTACCTACCTAGCATACACACACACTAGCAAATATGCTCGTGCATTGCAACGGGAGAACAACAATCAGATTATGCAGATATTATAGAGATAAAAAAGTCTAGATCAAATGCCGGCATGAGATAAGGATTTTCAATATGTCATTTCACAAACTATGTCTGAGTGATGTCATCATGAGAAGGGATTTTTAGAAAGTCATTTCAAAAACTGAAAATGCGATGGTCTCATCATGGCCTAGCGTAGTTGTGTTTTCCATAATCAGTAGAACTGTGGTACCAGAATAGCTGTATATGGAGGCAAAATAGACATTTAGTCATTTTCATATAGCTTACAAAAACTAACCCATAGGAAGGTGTGTCAATTTTGGGGGTGCTCAACGCTGTACAGAACACAAAAATCTTTTTTTACTCGACGTGCGAGGGACTAAATAAAATCATAAAATGACCTCTATATATCCCATAATAAAACCTCTACCTAAGCGATGGTTCGTTTTGTTCATTACTTACGAAACGGTTTTAATTTTTGTGAATTTTCTCATGGACACTGTTTTCAAATTTCTGCATATGTTTTGAATACACGATCATAAATATCATGAACATTTTTTTGGAAATCGTGATCTTTTTATAATATGTGATTTTTTTTAAATCACGGACATTTTATGATTTCGCGAATGTTTTTTCAGTTCACAAACATTTTACAATTTACCTATATCTATATATTATTTCAGTACTCGCAAATATTTGAAATTTAGAGTTTTTGGAAATCCTAGATTAATTTAAAGAAGAAAAAATAGAAACAAAAATGAGAAGGTAAAAGAAAAAAAGAAAAAGGAAATAGAGGGTGTCACGACCGGCATATGGGCCGCCCCATTACCGCATGCAGGGCCTGCTATATATAAGAGAAAAGGGGAGAAGCCTGGTCTCCCGTGCGGAAGGTCAAGGCCTTAGCCATTGCGCTGGTTTCATGCTTGCGATATACTCCCTCCGTTCCTAAATATTTGTCTTTTTAAACATTTCAAATGACTACTACATACGGATGTATGTAGACATATTTTAGAGTATAGATTCATTTATTTTGCTCCGTATATAGTCACTTGTCGAAATGTCTAGAAAAACAAGTATTTAGGAACGAAGGGAGTATGTGTGTATCAGGTTTTATAAGAACCATACTGCATGGCGATCCTGACACAAAATCAAATCGTTTTTCTTCCGTCGCATAGTGAGTAATTTATAGGCAATTCCGGGGGTAATGTTCGTGATGCATCACCAGAAGCAATAGGTACTTTATTATTAGATAAAGATATAAGGAAAAAGGGCCCTCCCGTGCGATCTAACAATCTGCACGGTAAGGCCAAGTCTCTTGCTAACTACCGATCCTAATGAGGTGCTAACGAAGACAAAGACCGTCTACCACCACCGGCCACCTCCGGTGCAGTGCCGGCGGCACCCTGCACGTCCATCTCCCTGCTGCCGCTTCTTCCCCAACAAGCTCTATGATACGTCTCCAACGTATCTATAATTTTTTATTATTCCATCCTATTATATTATCTGTTTTGGATGTTTAATCGACTTTAATATGCTCTTTTATATTATTTTTGGGACTAACCTATTAACCGGAGGCCCAGTGCCAATTTCTGTTTTTTTTTGCCTATTTTACAGTTTCGCAGAAAAGGAATACCAAACGGAGTCCAAACGGAATGAAACATTCGCGATGATCTTTCTTGGACCAAAAGCAATCCAGAAGACTTGGAGTTGAAGTCTGGAACTCTGCGAGGCGGCCACGAGGAAGGAGGGCGCGCCTAGGGGGGTAGGCGCGCCCCCACCCTCGTGGGCCCCTCGTAGCTCCACAGATGTACTTTTTTCGTCTATATATACTCTTATACCCTAGATCGATCGCAGAGATCCATGAAACCACTTTTCCATCGCCGCAACCTTCTGTACCCATAAGATCCCATCTTGGGGCCTCTTTCGGCGATCTGCCGGAGGGGGAATCGATCACGGAGGGCTTCTACATCAACATCATAGCCTCTCTGATGAAGCGTGCGTAGTTTACCACAGACCTTCGGGTCCATAGTTATTAGCTAGATGGCTTCTTCTCTCTCTTTGATTCTCAATACAAAGTTATCCTCGATGTTCTTGGAGATCTATTCGATGTAATACTCTTTTGCGGTATGTTTGCCGAGATCCGATGAATTGTGGGTTTATGAACAAGATTATCTATGAATATTATTTGGTTCTTCTTTGAATTCTTATATGCATAATTTGATATCTTTGCAAGTCTCTTCGAATTATCGGTTTAGTTTGGCCTACTAGATTGATCTTTCTTGCAATGGGAGAAGTGCTTAGCTTTGGGTTCAATCTTGCGGTGTCCTTTCCCAGTGACAGTAGGGGCAGCAAGGCAGGTATTGTATTGTTTCCATCGAGGATAAAAAGATGAGGTTTATAGCATATTGCTTGAGTTTATCCCTCTACATCATGTCATCTTGCTTAATGCGTTACTCTGTTCTTATGAACTTAATACTCTAGATGCATGCTGGATAGCGGTCGATGTGTGGAGTAATAGTAGTAGATGCAGAATCATTTCTATCTACTTGACACGGACGTGATTCCTATATTCATAATCATTGCCTTAGATATCTTCATAAATATGCGCTTTTCAATCAATTGCTCGGCAGTAATTTGTTCACCTACCGTAATACATGCTATCTTGAGAGAAGCCACTAGTGAAACCTATGGTCCCTGGGTCTCTTTCTTATTATATTGCATCTCTTTTATTTACATCGCATCTCATTTACTATTTTGCAATCTTTACTTTCCAATCTATACAACAAAAATACCAAAAATATTTACTTTATTATCTTTATTAGATCTCTCTTTTGCAAGTGATCGTGAAGGGATTGACAACCGCTTTATCGCGTTGGTTGCAAGGTTCTTGATTGTTTGTGCAGGTACTAGGTAACTTGTGCGCTGTCTCCTACTGGATTGATACCTTGGTTCTCAAAACTGAGGGAAATACTTACGCTACTTTGCTGCATCACCCTTTCCTCTTTAAGGGAAAATGAACGCATGCTCAAGAGGTAGCAAGAAGGATTTCTGGCGCCGTTGCCGGAGAGATTTACGCCAAGTCAAGACATATCAAGTACCCATCATAAACTCTTTTCCCTCGCATTACATTATTTGCCATTCGCCTCTCGTTTTCCTCTCCCCCACTTCTAAAACGATTTTCGAAAACCTTTGCCTTTTCTTCGCCCTCTTCCGTTCGTCTCTTTCCGCTTGCCTCTTGTGTGTTCATTCTTATTGTGGTTTGTTGCCATCATGTCTGAAACTGGGTAGGTTATCGTTGAAAAGGATAGTAGTAACGATGGGAGAAACTTTGATGCTTTTGATTATCCTCATAAAGAACCTACTATTTTACACACTAAAAAATTTCGGATCGATAGTGGTAATATTATTGGAAAAGGAGTTATTTAAGATATCTTTACTTGCGTCGGTGCTTTGCCCACTATGGGTGGGTCTATTCTTCATAGAACTAGCAGTCTTGCAGATGCTATATCTTTGCTCGTTGTTGAACTTGAAAGACAATTTATCCACATGCATCCTTGCATACAATGGATTTTTCTAGAATTTTCCAGTATTGAGCATTCTTCTGTTAAGCGAGCAGCTACCATCTTTTTAGCACATGAGTTCAGAATTATAATAAAAGAGGCCAACGAAATTTTTGCGCATTATAGGGTGGATGCTGGTCGTCCTCCCATAGAAGCAATCCTTTTTAATCAAGAAGACATAATGCGTTTACGATCTTTAGATCATGTTGCTTATAGTGAAAACCTTAGAAAAAAGGTTCCTACCGATGTTCTAGTTGATAGGATTTCTGAACTTAATGATAATTTTGCAATTCAGAACAATGGGTTAGGTTTTTATCTTGAACAAAGGCCCATGACTTTTTGCCAAAAGAATGCTTATAATGATGAATTGGTTGTGCAATATGAGGGGCCAAAGGAGGAACCAATACCTCCCGAGCTTGATCTTGGGGACTTTTGTCCCATTAAATTTAGCCCTTTTGATTACATTTGCGTGCCACAAAGAAAACTTGATGTTGAACGTAGGGAGTATGAGATGAGTTTTCGCAATTTGCCTTATCATTATTATGGCAATACTTAGATTTATTCTTGTTTTTATGCCTAGCTAGGGGCATTTAACGATAGCGCTTGTTGGGAGGCAACCCAATTTTATTTTTGTTTTTTTCTTTTTATTCCTGTTTAGTAATAAATAATTCATCTAGCTTCTGTTATGATTGTGTTTTTTATGTTTTAATTAGTGTTTGTGCCAAGTAAAGCCTTTAGGATCTTCTTGGGTGATTGTTGTTTGATCTTGCTGATAAAAACAGAAAGTATGCACTCACGAAAATAATTATCATTTTTACCAGAGAGTGATAAAATACCAATTCCAATTGCAGTAGATCAATATACTTTTTATCCTAGTCTTCCTAATTTTTCCGAATTTTTGAAGTTACAGAAGTATTCAAAACCTCCAGATTGCTACAGACTGTTCTGTTTTTGACAGATTCTGTTTTTCGCGTGTTGTTTGCTTATTTTGATGAATCTATGAGTAGTATCGGGGGTTATGAACCATAGAGAAGTTGGAATACAGTAGGTTTAACACCAATATAAATAAAGAATGGGTTCATTACAGTACATTAAAGTGGTGGTTTATTTTCTTATACTAACGGAGCTCATGAGATTTTCTGTTGAAGTTTTGTGTTGTGAAGTTTTCAAGTTTTTGGGTAAAGATTTGATAGATTTTGGAATAAGGAGTTGCAAGAGCCTAAGCTTGGGGATTCCCAAGGCACCCCAAGGTAAAATTAAAGGACAACCAAAAGCCTAAGCTTGGGGATGCCCCAGAAGGCATCCCATCTTTTGTCTTCGTCTATCGGTAACTTTACTTGAGGCTATATTTTTATTCACCACATGATATGTGTTTTGCTTGGAGCGTATTGTATGATTTGAGTCTTTGCTTTTTGGTTTACCAAAATCATCCTTGATGTACACACCTTTTGGGAGAGACACGCATGAATCGGAATTTATTAGAATACTCTATGTGCTTCACTTATATCTTTTGAGCTAGATAATTTTGCTCTAGTGCTTCACTTATAAATTTTTTAGAGCACGGTGGTGGTTTTATTTTATAGAAATTATTGATCTCTCATGCTTCACTTATATTATTTTGGGAGTCTTTTAGAACAGCATGGTAATTTGCTTTGGCTATAAAACTAGTCCTAATATGATGGGCATCCAAGATGGGTATAATAAAAACTTTCATATAAAGTGCGTTGAATACTATGAGAAGTTTGATGCTTGATCATTGTTTTGAGACATGAGGATGGTGATATTAGAGTCATGCTAGTATATTAATTGTGAATTTGAGAAATACTTGTGTTGAGGTTTGCAAGTCTTGTAGCATGCACGTATGGTAACCGTTGTGTAACAAATTTGAAGCATGAGGTATTTCTTTGATTGTCTTCCTTATGAGTGGCGGTCGGGGACGAGCGATGGTCTTTTCCTACCAATCTATCCCCTTAGGAGCATGTGCGTAGTGCTTGGTTTTGATGACTTGTAGATTTTTGCAATACGTATGTGAGTTCTTTATGACTAATGTTGATTCCATGGATTATATGCACTTTCACCCTTCCACTGTTGCTAGCCTCTGTAGTACCGCGTAACTTTCGCCGGTACCATAAACCCACCATTTACCTTCCTCAAAACAGCCACCATACCTACCTATTATGGCATTTCCATAGCCATTCCAAGATATATTGCCATGCAACTTTTCACCGTTCCGTTTATTATGACACGCTCCATCATTGTCATATTGCCTTGCATGATCATGTAGTTGACATCGTATTTGTGGCAAAGCCACCATCCATAATATTTTCATACATGTCACTCTTGATTCATTACACATCCCGGTACACCGCCGGAGGCATTCATATAGAATCATATTTTGTTCAAAGTATCGAGTTGTAATGCTTGAGTTGTAAATAAATAGAAGTGTGATGATCATCATTATTAGAGCATTGTCCCGTGTGAGGAAAAAAAGAGGCCAAAGAAGACAATGAAAAAAGGGGAGGCCAAATAAGCCAAACAAAAAAAAGGAGAGACAAAAAGAGAGAAGGGACAATGCTACCATCCTTTTTCCACACTTGTGCTTCAAAGTAGCACCATGATCTTCATGATAGAGAGTCTCTTATTTTGTCACTTTCATATACTAGTGGGAATTTTCGTTATATAACTTGGCTTGTATATTCCAAGAATGGGCTTCCACAAAATGCCCTAGGTCTTCGTGAGCAAGAAAGTTGGATGCAGACCCACTTAGTTTCTTTTGTTGAGCTTTCATACATTTATAGCTCTAGTGTATCCGTTGCATGGAAATCCCTACTCACTCACATTGATATCTATTGATGGGCATATCCATAGCCCATTAATACGCCTAGTTGATGTGAGACCATCTTCCTCCTTTTTGTCTTCTCCACAACCACCACTCTATTCCACCTACAGTGCTATGTCCATGGCTCACGCTCATGTATTGCGTGAAAGTTGATAAGTTTGAGAATACTAAAGTATGAAACAATTGCTTGGCTTGTCATCGGGGTTGTGCATGATTTGAATATTTTGTGTGACGAAGATGGAGCATAGCCAAACTATATGATTTTGTAGGGATGAACTTTCTTTGGCCATGTTATTTTGAGAAGACATGATTAGTTTGTTAGTATGCTTGAAGTATTACTATTTTTATGTCAATATTAAACTTTTGTCTTGAATCTTTCGGATCTGAACATTCATGCCACAATAAATAAAATTACATTGATAATTATGTTAGGTAGCATTCCACATCAAAAATTTTGTTTTTATCATTTACCTACTCGTGGACGAGCATGAATTAAGCTTGGGGATGCTTGATACATCTCCAACATATCTAGAATTTTTTATTGTTCCATGCTATTATATTTATCTGTTTTGGATGTTTAATGGGGTTTAATATGCTCTTTTATATTATTTTTGGGACTAACCTGTTAACCGGAGGCCTAGTGCCAGTTTCTGTTTTTTTGCCTATTTTAGAGTTTCGCAGAAAAGGAATACCAAACGGAGTCGAAACGGAATGAAACCTTTGCGATGATCTTTCTTGGACCAAATGCAATCCAGAAGACTTGGGTCGAAGTCTGTAACTCCGTGAGGCGGCCACGAGGCAGGAGGGCGCGCCCCCACCCTCATGGGCCCCTCGTAGCTCCACAGACGTACTTCTTTCGCCTATATATACTCTTATACCCTAGATCGATCGCAGAGAGCCACGAAACCACTTTTCCACCTCCGCAACCTTCTGTACCCGTGAGATCACTGATCTGTTAGAGGGGGAATCAATCACGGAGGGCTTCTACATCAACACCATAGCCTCTTCGATGAAGTGTGAGTAGTTTACCACAGACCTACGGGTCCATAGTTTTTAGCTAGATGGTTTCTTCTCTCTCTTTGATTCTCAATACAAAGTTCTCCTCGATGTTCTTGGAGATCTATTCGATGTAATACTCTTTCGCGGTGTGTTTGTCGAGATCCGATGAATTGTGGGTTTATGAACAAGATTATCTATGAATATTATTTGGTTCTTCTTTGAATTCTTATATGTATGATTTGATATACTTGCAAGTCTCTTCGAATTATCGGTTTAGTTTGGCCTACTAGATTTATCTTTCTTGCAATGGGAGAAGTGCTTAGCTTTGGGTTCAATCTTGCGGTGTCCTTTTCCAGTGACAGTAGGGGCAGCAAGGCAGGTATTGTATTGTTGCCATTGAGAATAAAAAGATGAGGTTTATAGCATATTGCTTGAGTTTATCCCTCTACATCATGTCATCTTGCTTAATGCGTTACTCTGTTCTTATGAACTTAATACTCTAGATGCATGCTGGATAGCGGCCGATGTGTGGAGTAATAGTAGTAGATGCAAAATCGTTTTGATCTACTTGACACGGACGTGATGCCTATATTCATGATCATTGCCTTAGATATCTTCATAACTATGCGCGTTTCTATCAATTGCTCGGCAGTAAGAGAAGGCACTAGTGAAACCTATGGTCCCCGGGTCTCTTTCTTATTATATTGCATCTCTTTTATTTACATCGCATCTTGTTTACTATTCTGCAATCTTTACTTTCCAATCTATACAACAAAAATACCAAAAATATTTACTTTACTATCTTTATCAGATCTCACTTTTGTGAGTGACCGTGAAGTGATTGACAACCCCTTTATCACGTTGGTTGCAAGGTTCTTGATTGTTTGTGTAGGTACTAGGTGACTTGTGCATTGTCTCCTACTGGATTGATACATTGGTTCTCAAAACCGAGGGAAATACTTACGCTACTTTGCTGCATCACCCTTTCCTCTTCAGGGGAAAACCAACGCATGTTCAAGAGGTAGCACTCTACACTCATGGAGGTTCACGGCAGCTGCATGGAGCCCCCTCAGTGCTGGTGGCGATGCTGCTACTCATCACGTGATCCTGGTGTTGTCCTCCCCAAGCCATGGAGGACTCAAGGTGCAACCATGGACTACTAATAGATTTACAATGATTCCGGTTAGTACCTAATCTTTCGCATATGTATTTTGTTGTTCTAATCACGAGATTAAGATCATGTCATGTTAATCCTAAATATTTACACTAATATGTCGCCCCACAACCACCTACACGCCCCTCTGTGACGCAGACATTGGGCACCACCGCGCAGCCCCACTAGTCAGACCAGCTAGTGCCGGAGGCCCAAGCAGCCACCATCTCCTCCTCGTCGGCCAGCCCACTTCTCTAGCAATTGTTGCTCGTCATTCTGCCCCCTCCATCGGTTACACAACGATGCCCCGAGCCCCTACTTTTCCCCAATCGCGCTATGAAGCTTCCCATCGGCCACATCAGAGCACTTTTGAGGCCGCCTTTGCATGTCTCCGGCACGATGGGAACCTCTCTTGCACCATCACCATGAAGACCCATACCTTGACGACCATCAATATTCATATCTCGAAACAGGCTTTCGCGCCACTTTATAGATAAAACAACATAACAAAGTACACGACAGGACGATACATTGTGGTGAGGAGGCTGTTTTACAAAGCAGATTGAAAGATACAACAAGAACCTAGAACAGGCTATCACCTCACCAAGACCCGACTGAAGACTCTTGAGCTCCATGACAACGGCCCCAAGAAGGTGACGGCGCCAAGCATCATCATCGCAGAATCCAAGCAAACAGACATCGATTTTCACCCGAAGCCCTGGCATAATGAAATTCACGATGACGGCTCCAAGAAGCATGCGACTGCCGACGTCGGCGCCAGATAGCGCGAAGCTTTCGCTCAGACACTCGCCAACGCCAACAGGAGGGGTCCCGATCAATAACTCCATGATACGTGTCCATAGTATCTACTTTTCCAAACACTTTTGACCTTGTTTTGGACTCTAACTTGCATGATTTGAATGGAACTAACCCTGACTGAGACTGTTTTCAGCAGAATTGCTGTGGTGTTATTTTTGTGCAGAAATAAAAGTTCTCGGAATGACCTGAAACTTCACGGAGAATATTTTTGGAATTTATAAAAAATACTGGCAAAAAAATCAACACCAGGGGGGCCACACCCTGTCCACGAGGGTGGGGGCGCGTCCCCTATCTCGTGGGCCCCCTGAGGCTCCACCGACCTCAACTCCAACTCTATATATTCACATTCGGGGAGAAAAATAGGAGAGAAGGATTCATCACGTTTTATGATACGGAGCTGCCGCCAAGCCCTAATCTCTCTCGGGAGGGCTGATCTGGAGTCCGTTCGAGGCTCCAGAGAGGGGAATCCATCGCCATCGTCATCATCAACCTTCCTCCATCACCAATTTCATGATGCTCAGCATCATGCGTGAGTAATTCCATCGTTGGCTTGCTGGACGGTGATGACTAGGGTTTGATCCCTAGTATCCATTATGTTCTGAGATTGATGTTGCTATGACTTTGCTATGCTTAATGCTTGTCACTAGGGCCCGAGTGCCATGATTTCAGATCTGAACCTATTATGTTTTCATGAATATATGTGAGTTCTTGATCCTATTTTGCAATTCAATAGTCACCTACTATGTGTTATGATCCAGTAACCCCGAAGTGACAATAATCGGGACCACTCCCGGTGATGACCATAGTTTGAGGAGTTCATGTATTCACTAAGTGTTAATGCTTTGGTCCGGTACTCAATTAAAAGGAGGCCTTAATATCCCTTAGTTTCCAATAGGACCCCGCTGCCACGGGAGGGTAGGACAAAAGATGTCATGCAAGTTCTTTTCCATAAGCACGTATGACTATATTCGGAATACATGCCTACATTACATTGATGGACTGGAGCTAGTTCTGTGTCACCCTATGTTATAACTGTTGCATGAGGGATCACATCTGACATAATTATCCATCACTAATCCGTTGCTTACGAGCTTTTCACATATTGATCTTTTCTTAGTTACTTTTACGTTGCCATTGTTATAATCACTACAAAACCAATATTGTTACTTTTGCCACCGTTACCACTGCTTCCATATTACTTTGATACTAAATACTTTGCTGCAGACATTAAGTCTTTTAGGTGCGGTTGAATTGACAACTCAACTATTAATACTTGAGAATATTCTTTGGCTCCCCTTGTGTCGAATCAATAAATTTGGGTTGAATACTCTACCCTCGAAAACTGTTGCGATCCCCTATACTTGTGGGTTATCAAGACTACTTTCTGGCGCCATTGCCAGGGAGCATAGCTCTATTATTTGAGTCACCTGGGATTTATATCTGCTGATCACTACGAGGAACTTGAAAGACGAAAAAACCAAGATTTATCCCTCAACTACGAGGGGAGGTAAGGAACCGCCATCTAGCTCTGCTCTTGATTCACCTTCTGTTTTGAGTAAACTTGCGACACCTACTCCTTCTATTCATTCTGATATGTTGCATGTTATTGATGATGCCACTTCTGCTATGTATGATGCTTATGATGAAACTACTTCTATGCTTGATAATATTGTGCCATTAGGTGAATTTCTTGATGAACAACTTGCTAGGGTTAGAGAGAATGAAATTATTGAAACTGGTAATATTGATGAAAGTGATGATGAAGATTCTCCCCCTAGATATGAATTGCCTGATGTTCCTGAGGGTTATGTTATGTATGAAGAAACTACTAGAGATCTTTTCGCTTGCAAAGATAGATATGATCTTAAGGAACTGTTAGCTAAGCTGAAAGAAAAATCTTTGAATGCTAGAATGAAATATGACCCTGCTTTTGCTACTTCACCTATTTGTATTTTTTTATAAGGATTATGATTTCTCTGTCGATCCTAAGATAATTTCTTTGGTTGAATCTGATCCTTTTTATGGCTATGAATCTGAAACTGTTGTGGCATATCTTACTAAATTGAATGATATAGCCACCCTATTCACTAATGAGGAAAAAATTCGTTACTACTATATCCTTAAGTTACTTCTGTTCTCATTAAAGGGTGATGCTAAAATATGGTTTAATTCTCTTGATCCTAGTTGCGTGCGTAGTCCCCATGATATGATTTATTATTTCTCTGCTAAATATTTCCTCGCTCATAAGAAACAAGCTGCCTTAAGGGAAATATATAATTTTGTGCAAACTGAAGAAGAGAGTCTCCCACAAGCTTGGGGGAGGCTTCTCTGATTACTTAATGCTTTGCCTGATCATCCTCTCAAGAAAAATGAAATACTTGATATCTTTTATAATGGACTAACCGATGCTTCCAGAGACCACCTAGATAGTCGTGCTGGTTGTGTTTTCAGAGAAAGAACTGTTGATCAAGTTGAATTTCTATTGAATAATATGTTGAGTAATGATAATGATTGGACACTTCCTGAACCAACTCCTAATCCAACTCCGAAGAAAAGGGGTATTCTATTTCTCAGTCCTGAAGATATGCAAGAGGCAAATAAATCTATGAAAGAAAAGGGTATTAAAGCTGAAGATGTTAAGAATTTACCACCTATTGAAGAGATACATGGTCTTGATATCCCTACACAGGTAGTAAAGGTAAATTCTCTCTATAGATTTGATAAGGGTGAAGTCCCATCTACTAAGTTTGCTAGCCAATGCTTGGATGAGTTTGATAATTTTATTGTTAAACAAGAAGATTTCAATGCTTATGTTGGTAGACAATTGAAACGTAATGCTTATATGATTGAACACTTGAGTGATTATATGTCTAAAGTTAAAGGTGAGCTTAAACTTATTAGTAAACATGCTTCTATGGTTACCACTCAAGTAGAACAAGAGCTTAAAGCTCATAATGATTTGCTCAATGAATTAAATAATAAGAAAAATGATAATGCTGTTAGAGTTGTGACTAGAGGGGGTAAAATGACTGAGGAACCTTTGTATCCTGAGGGCCACCCTAAGAGAGTTGAGCAAGAGTCTCAGAGAACTAATGTTGATGCACCTAGTTCTTCTAAGAAGAAGAAAAAGAAAAATGATAGGACTTTGCATGCTTCTAGTGAACCTATTGTTGACACACCAGAGAATCCCAATGATATTTCTATTTCTGATGCTAAAACACAATCTGGTAATGAACATGAACCTAGTGGTAATGGTAATGATTATGTTCATGTTAATGCTCAACCTAGCAATAACAATGATGTAGAGATTGAACCTGTTGTTGATCTTGATAACCCGCAATCAAAGAATTAACTTATGATAAGAGAGAGACTTTGTTGCTAGGAAGCACGGTAAAGAAAGAGAACCATGGGTTCAGAAACCCATGCCTTTTCCTCCTAAACCATCCAAGAAAAAGGATGATGAGGATTTTGAGCGCTTTGCTGAAATGATTAGACCTACCTTTTTGCGTATGCGTTTGACTGATATGCTTAAAATGAATCCTTATGCTAAGTATATGAAAGATATTGTCACTAATAAAAGAAAGACATCGGAAGCTAAAATTTCCACCATGCTTGCCAATTATACTTTGCTACCGTTACCGCTGCTTCCATATTACTTTGCTACTAAATACTTTGCTGCAGATATTAAGTCTTTCAGGTGCGGTTGAATTGACAACTCAACTGTTAATACTTGAGAATATTCTTTGGCTCCCCTTGTGTCAAATCAATAAATTTGGGTTGAATACTCTACCCTCGAAAACTGTTGTGATCCCCTATACTTGTGGGTTATCACTCCACGAGGGCCAGCCCATGCACACCAGATCCGGGCACTGCCAGAGCAGACTGAAACCTCCCACCACTCCACCCCTTGCCGCCCACATGACCAAGAAGCAGAGTCAACAGCACCACCACGGAGCCCGCCAGAAAAAAGCCAACTGTGAGGCCCACCATTTGAGGCCACCGCCCAGCAACCATGGCCCCGGACACCATCAGCCATCCACATCACTACCCCCCCACCACGGTAGTAGGAGTGAAAGGGATCACCTTTCATTCCTAGATCGGCATCAACCATCAGGTCTGGGTTAGCGCCTCCACAGTAGGAGGCACCTAGACCTGCCGGTCCCGGTGGACCGTGGGGATGCAACCTAGTAACTGCTGATGACCGACAAGCAACTCGAACGGACACAAAGTGTGACGCCCCTGATTTGACCATACACGCAAATGTGTACGATCAAGATCAAGGACTCACGGGAAGATATCACAACACAACTCTAGACACAAATTAGAATAATACAAGCTTTATATTACAAGCCAGGGGCCTCGAGGTCTCGAATACATAAGCTTGATTACACAAGAGTAAGCAGAAGCAACAATATCTGAGTACAAACATAGGTTAAACAAGTTTGCCTTAAGAAGGCTAGCACAAAAGTAGCAATGATCGAAAAGGCGAGGCCTCCTACCTGGGACCTCCTAACTACTCCTTGAAGAGAAACTCCACGTAGAAATATCCTCGGGATCCTCTGGCTCCTGGACTCCATCATATGATCGCAATAACAGGGAAAAGGGAAAAAGAAGTAGCAAAGCAACCATGAGTACTCATCCAAAGTACTCGCAAGCAAGGATATACACTACATATGCATTGGTATCAATGAAAGGGGTAGTATATGTGGACTGAACTACAGAATGCCGGAATAAGAGGGGGATAGCTAGTCCTATCGAAGACTACGCTTCTGGCAGCCTCCATCTTGAAGTAGTAGAAGAGAATAGATGGTAAGTTCACCGAGTATCATCGTATAGCATAATCCTACCTGGCGATCCTCCCCTCGTCGCTCTGTGAGAGAGGGATCAGCGGGTTGTATCTGGCACTTGGAAGGGTGTATTTTATTAAGTATCCGGTTCTAGTTGTCATAAGGTCAAGGTACAACTCCGGGTCATACTTTTACCGAGGGACACGACTATTCGAATAGATAAACTTCCCTGCAGGGGTGCACCACATTTCCCAACACGCTTGATCCCCTTTGGCCAGACACACTTTTCTAGATCATGTCCGGCCTCGGAAGGGCAACACGTCGCAGCCCCACCTAGGCACAACAGAGAGGTCAGCACGCCAGTCTAAATCCTATGCGCGCAGGGGTCTGGGCCCATCGCCCATTGGAAACCTGCATGTTGCATACACGGCTGGTGAGCAGACCTAGCAACCTCCATTACAAAGGAAATTGCGTTACGTGGTCCAACCCAGCGCGCGCTGATACGTCCATTTTGCATCATGCTTTTATATCGATATTTATCGCATTATGGATTGTTATTTCACTTTATATCACAATACTTATGGCTATTCTCTCTTATTTTACAAGGTTTACATAAAGAGGGAGAATGCCGGCAGCTGGAATTCTAGTCTGGATAAGGAGTAAATATTAGAGACCTATTCTGCGCAACTCCAAAAGTCCTGAAACTCCACGGAACGTCTTAGAAGAAATAAAGAAAAATCCACGCCAAAGATGAAGGCCAGGGGGCCCACACCCTGCTCACGAGGGTGGGGGGCGCGCCCCCCTACCTCGTGGGCCCCCTGGTGGCTCTCCGATGCCCATCTTCTCCTATATGAGGTCTTTCGATGAGAAAAAAATAAGAGGGAACTTTTCGGGACGAGACTCCGCCGCCACGAGGCAGAACCTTGGCGGATCCAATCTAGAGCTCCGGCAGAGCTGTTCTGCCGGGGATACTTCCCTCTCGGAGGGGGAAATCATCACCATCGTCATCACCAACGCTCCTCTCATCGGGAGAGGGCAATCTCCATCAACATCTTCACCAGCACCATCTCATCTCCAAACCCTAGTTCATCTCTTGTATCCAATTCTTGTCTCAAAGTCCGGGATTGGTGCTAGTAGGTTGCTAGCAGTGTTGATTACTCCTTGTAGTTGATGCTAGTTGGTTTAATTGGTGGAAGATCATATGTTCAGATCCTATATGCATATTATTACCCCTCTGATTATGAAGATGAATATGCTTTGTGAGTAATTACGTTCGTTCCTGAGGACAAGGGAGAAGTCTTGCTATGAGTAGTCGTGTGAATTTGGTATTCGTTTGATATTTTGATAAGATGTATGTTGTCTAGCCTCTAGTGGTGTTATGTGAACGTCGACTACATAACACTTCACCATTATTTGGGCCTAGAGGAAGGCATTGGGAAGTAATAAGTAGATGATGGGTTGCTAGAGTGACAGAAGCTTAAACCCTAGTTTATGCGTTGCTTCGTAAGGGGCTGATTTGGATCCATATGTTTCATGCTATGGTTAGGTTTACCTTAATACTTTCGTTCTAGTTGCGGATGCTTGCAATAGAGGTTAATCACAAGTGGGATGCTTGTTCAATTAAGAACAGCACCCAAGCACCGGTCCACCCACATATCAAATTATCAAAGTATCGAACGCGAATCATATGAACATGATGAAAACTAGCTTGACGATATTCCCATGTGTCCTCGGGAGCGCTTTTCCTATTATAAGAGTTTGTTCTAGCTTGTCCTTTGCTACAAAAGGATTGGGCCACCTTGCTGCACTTTATTTAATTTTGTTACTTGTTGCTCGTTACAATTTATCCCATCACAAAACTATCTGTTACCACTTATTTCAGTACTTGCAGAGAATACCTTGCTGAAAACCGCTTATCATTTCCTTCTGCTCCTCGTTGGGTTCGACACTCTTACTTATCGAAAGGACTACGATAGATCCCCTATACTTGTGGGTCATCAAGACTCTTTTCTGGCGCCGTTGCCGGGGAGTGTAACACCTTTGGTAAGTGGAATTTGGTAAGGAAAAATTTATATAGTGTGCTGAAATTTATTGTCACTTGTTACTATGGAAAGTAATTCTCTAAGGGGATTGTTCGGGGTACCTTCACCCCGTCCAGTAGAGCAAAGAGTTGCTCCTCAACCTACTGAACCTATGGAAAATGAAACTCCTTTTGAATTTCCTTCGGGTATGATGGAAAGACTGCTAGCTAACCCTTTTACAGGAGATGGAACAAAGCATCCTGATGAGCACTTAATATATGTGGATGAAGTTTGTGGATTATTTAAGCTTGCAGGTATACCCGATGATGTTGCTAAGAAGAAGGCCTTCCCTTTATCTTTGAAGGGAGACGCATTGATATGGTATAGGCAATGTGATGATATGAGATCATGGGACTATAAAAGATTGAAGCTGGAATTTCATCAAAAATATTACCCTATGCATCTTGTTCATCGTGATCGCAACTATATATATAATTTCTGGCCTCGCGAAGGAGAAAGCATCGCTCAAGCTTGGGGGAGGCTTAAACCAATGTTATATTCATGCCCCAATCATGAGCTCCAGAGAGAAATAATTATGCACAGTTTTTATGCTCGGCTTTCTGAAAACAATCGCACCATGCTCGATACTTCTTGTGCTGGCTCTTTTATGATGAAGACTATTGAATTCAGATAGAATTTATTGGATAGAATTAAACGTAACTCTGAAGATTGGGACCTCGACGAAGGTAAGGAGTCAGGTATGACACCTAAGTTTGATTGTGTTAAATCTTTTATGGATACCGATATTTTCCGTAAGTTTAGCACTAAATATGGACTTGATTCTCAGATAGTAGCTTCTTTCTGTGAATCTTTTGCTACTTATGTTGATCTCCCTAAGGAGAAGTGGTTTAAATATCATCCTCCCATAGAAGTAAAAGTAGTTGCACCTATTAAAGTTGAATAAAAGACTGTCACTTATAATGATCCTATTGTTCCTACTTCTTATATTGAGAAACCACCTTTGTTTGTTAGAGTAAAGGATCATGCTAAAGCTTCAACTCTTGTTCGTAAAAGCAATATTAGAACATATGCACCTCCTGAGCAAGTTAAAGTAGAACCTAATATTGCTATTGTTAAAGATCTCTTGTCTGATAATATTGATGGGCATGTTATTCAGTTCGAAGGTGAAACTGCTAGAATTGCTAAACCTTGTGCTAAAGATAAACATAGACCTGTGGTAGGCGTACCTATTATTTCTGTTAAAATAGGAGATCATTGTTATCATGGCTTATGTGATATGGGTGCTAGTGTTGGAAATATGCCCTAGAGGCAATAATAAAATGGTTATTATTATATTTCTTTGTTCATGATAATTGTCTATTGTTCATGCTATAATTGTGTTATCCGGAAATCGTAATACATGTGTGAATACATAGACCACAACACGTCCCTAGTGAGCCTCTAGTTGACTAGCTCGTTGATCAAAAGATAGTCATGGTTTCCTGACTATGGACATTGGATGTCATTGACAACAGGATCACATCATTAGGAGAATGATGTGATGAACAAGACCCAATCCTAAGCATAGCTCAAAGATCGTGTAGTTCGTTTGCTATAGCTTTTCCGAATGTCAAGTATCATTTCCTTAGACCATGAGATTGTGCAACTCCCGGATACCGTAGGAGTGCTTTGGGTGTGCCAAACGTCACAACGTAACTGGGTGACTATAAAGGTACACTACGGGTATCTCCGAAAGTGTCTGTTGGGTTGGCACGAATCGAGACTGGGATTTGTCACTCCGTATGACGGAGAGGTATCTCTGGGCCCACTCGGTAATGCATCATCATAATGAGCTCAATGTGACCAAGTGGTTGATCACGGGATCATGCATTACGGTACGAGTAAAGTGACTTGCCGGTAACGAGATTGAACGAGGTATTGGGATACCGACGATCGAGTCTCGGGCAAGTAACGTACCGATTGACAAAGGGAATTGTATACGGGATTGATTGAATCCTCGACATCGTGGTTCATCCGATGAGATCATCGAGGAGCATGTGGGAGCCAACATGGGTATCCAGATCCCGCTGTTGGTTATTGACCGGAGAGTCGTCTCGGTCATGTCTGCGTGTCTCCCGAACCCGTAGGGTCTACACACTTAAGGTTCGGTGACGCTAGGGTTGTTGAGATATTAGCATACGGTAACCCGAAAGTTGTTCGGAGTCCCGGATGAGATCCCAGACGTCACGAGGAGTTTCGGAATGGTCCGAAGGTGAAGATTTATATATAGGAAGTGAAGTTTCGGCCATCGGGAAGGTTTCGGGGGTAATCGATATTGTACCGGGACCACCAGAAGGGTCTCGGGGGTCAACCGGGTGGGGCCACCTATCCCGGAGGGCCCCATGGGATGAAGTGGGAGGGGAACCAGCCCCTAGTGGGCTGGTGCGCCCCCCCCCATGGGCCTCCCCTACGCCTAGGGTTGGAAACCCTAGGGATGGGGGCGCCCCACTTGGCTTGCGGGCACTCCACCCCCCTTGTCCGCCGCCCCCCCTTGGAGATTCAATCTCCTAGGGCCGGCGCCCCCCTAGGGGTCCTATATATAGCGGGGGGAGGGAGGGCAGCCGCACCCTAGCCCCTGGCGCCTCCCTCTCCGTCCCGTGACACTCCTCCCTCTCCCTGAGCTTGGCGAAGCCCTGCCGAGATCACCGTTGCTTCCACCACCACACCGTCGTGCTGCTGGATCTTCATCAACCTCTCCTTCCCCCTTGCTGGATCAAGTTGGAGGAGACGTCTTCCCAACCGTACGTGTGTTGAACGCGGAGGTGCTGTCCGTTCGGCGCTAGGTCATCGGTGATTTGGATCACGACGAGTACGACTCCATCAACCCCGTTCTCTTGAACGCTTCTGCGCGCGATCTACAAGGGTATGTAGATGCACTCCCCTCTCCCTCATTGCTAGATGACTCCATAGATTGATCTTGGTGATGCGTAGAAAATTTTAAAATTCTGCTACGTTCCCCAACAGTGGCATCATGAGCTAGGTCTATGCGTAGTTTCTATGCACGAGTAGAACACAAAGCAGTTGTGGGCGTGGATATTGTCAATTTGCTTGCCGTTACTAGTCTTATCTTGATTCGGCGGCATCGTGGGATGAAGCGGCCCGGACCGACCTTACACGTACGCTTACGTGAGACTGGTTCCACCGATTGACATGCACTAGTTGCATAAGGTGGCTAGCGGGTGTCTGTCTCTCCCACTTTAGTCGGATCGGATTCGATGAAAAGGGTCCTTATGAAGGGTAAATAGAAATTGGCATATCACGTTGTGGTTTTGGCGTAGGTAAGAAACGTTCTTGCTAGAAACCTATAGCAGCCACGTAAAAACTTGCAACAACAATTAGAGGACGTCTAACTTGTTTTTGCAGCATGTGCCGTGTGATGTGATATGGCCAAAAGGATGTGATGAATGATATATGTGATGTATGAGATTGATCATGTTCTTGTAATAGGAATCACGACTTGCATGTCGATGAGTATGACAACCGGCAGGAGCCATAGGAGTTGTCTTAATTTATTTATGACCTGCGTGTCAACATAAACGTCATGTAATTACTTTACTTTATTGCTAAAGCGTTAGCCATAGTAGTAGAAGTAATAGATGACGAGACAACTTCAAGAAGACACATGATGGAGATCATGATGATGGAGATCATGGTGTCATGCCGGTGACAACGATGATCATGAAGCCCCGAAGATGGAGATCAAAAGGAGCAAATGATATTGGCCATATCATGTCACTATTTGATTGCATGTGATGTTTATCATGTTTTACATCTTATTTGCTTAGAACGACGGTAGCTTAAATAAGATGATCCCTCGTAATAATTTCAAGAAAGTGTTCCCCCTAACTGTGCACCGTTGCGAAGGTTCGTTGTTTCGAAGCACCACGTGATGATCGGGTGTGATAGATTCTAACGTTCGAATACAACGGGTGTAAGCCAGATTTACACACGCAATACACTTAGGTTGACTTGACGAGCCTAGCATGTACAGACATGGCCTCGGAACACGGAAGACCGAAAGGTCGAGCATGAGTCGTATAGAAGATACGATCAACATGAAGATGTTCACCGATGTTGACTAGTCCGTCTCACGTGATGATCGGACACGGCCTAGTTGACTCGGATCATGTTTCACTTAGATGACTAGAGGGATGTCTATCTGAGTGGGAGTTCATTGAATAATTTGATTAGATGAACTTAATTATCATGAACTTAGTCTAAAATCTTTACACTATGTCTTGTAGATCAAATGGCCCACGCTAATGTTGCCCTCAACTTCAACGCGTTCCTAGAGAAAACCAAGCTGAAAGATGATGGCAGCAACTATACGGACTGGGTCCGGAACCTGAGGATCATCCTCATAGCTGCCAAGAAAGATTATGTCCTAGAAGCACCGCTAGGTGACGCACCCATCCCAGAGAACCAAGACGTTATGAACGCTTGGCAGTCACGTGCTGATGATTACTCCCTCGTTCAGTGCGGCATGCTTTACAGCTTAGAACCGGGGCTCCAAAAGCGTTTTGAGCGACACGGAGCATATGAGATGTTCGAAGAGCTGAAAATGGTTTTCCAAGCTCATGCCCGGGTCGAGAGATATGAAGTCTCCGACAAGTTCTTCAGTTGTAAGATGGAGGAAAATAGTTCTGTCAGTGAGCACATACTCAAAATGTCTGGGTTGCATAACCGCTTGACTCAGCTGGGAGTTAATCTCCCGGATGACGCGGTCATTGACAGAATCCTTCAGTCGCTTCCACCGAGCTACAAGAGCTTTGTGATGAACTTCAATATGCAGGGGATGGAAAAGACCATTCCTGAGGTATATTCAATGCTGAAATCAGCGGAGGTGGAAATCAAAAAGGAACATCAAGTGTTGATGGTGAATAAAACCACTAAGTTCAAGAAAGGCAAGGGTAAAAAGAACTTCAAGAAGGACGGCAAGGGAGTTGCCGCGCCCGGTAAGCAAGCTGCCGGGAAGAAGCCAAAGAATGGACCCAAGCCCGAGACTGAGTGTTTTTATTGCAAGGGAAGTGGTCACTGGAAGCGGAACTGCCCCAAATACTTAGCGGACAAGAAGGCCGGCAACACTAAAGGTATATGTGATATACATGTAATTGATGTGTACCTTACCAGTACTCGTAGTAGCTCCTGGGTATTTGATACCGGTGCGGTTGCTCACATTTGTAACTCAAAGCAGGAGCTGCGGAATAAGCGGAGACTGGCGAAGGACGAGGTGACGATGCGCGTCGGGAATGGTTCCAAGGTCGATGTGATCGCCGTCGGCACGCTGCCTCTACATTTACCTACGGGATTAGTTTTAAACCTCAATAATTGTTATTTAGTGCCAGCTTTGAGCATGAACATTGTATCAGGATCTCGTTTAATTCGAGATGGCTACTCATTTAAATCCGAGAATAATGGTTGTTCTATTTATATGAGAGATATGTTTTATGGTCATGCTCCGCTGGTGAATGGTTTATTCTTAATGAATCTCGAGCGTAATGTTACACATATTCATAGTGTGAATACCAAAAGATGTAAGGTTGATAATGATAGTCCCACATACTTGTGGCACTGCCGCCTTGGTCACATAGGTGTCAAACGCATGAAGAAGCTCCATGCAGATGGACTTTTGGAGTCTCTTGATTACGAATCATTTGACACGTGCGAACCATGCCTCATGGGTAAAATGACCAAGACTCCGTTCTCAGGAACAATGGAGCGAGCAACCAACTTATTGGAAATCATACATACTGATGTGTGCGGTCCAATGAGTGTTGAGGCTCGCGGTGGCTATCGTTATGTTCTCACCCTCACTGATGACTTGAGTAGATATGGGTATGTCTACTTAATGAAACACAAGTCTGAGACCTTTGAAAAGTTCAAGGAATTTCAGAGTGAGGTTGAGAATCAACGTGACAGAAAAATCAAGTTCTTGCGATCAGATCGTGGGGGAGAATACTTGAGTCACGAATTTGGCACACACTTAAGGAAATGTGGAATAGTTTCACAACTCACGCCGCCTGGAACACCTCAGCGTAATGGTGTGTCCGAACGTCGTAATCGCACTCTATTGGATATGGTGCGATCTATGATGTCTCTTACCGATTTACCGCTGTCATTTTGGGGCTATGCTTTAGAGACTGCCGCATTCACTTTAAATAGGGCTCCGTCGAAATCCGTTGAGACGACACCGTATGAATTATGGTTTGGGAAGAAACCTAAGCTGTCGTTTCTAAAAGTTTGGGGATGCGATGCTTATGTCAAGAAACTTCAACCTGAAAAGCTCGAACCCAAGTCGGAAAAATGCGTCTTCATAGGATACCCTAAAGAAACTATTGGGTATACCTTCTACCTCAGATCCGAAGGCAAGATCTTTGTTGCCAAGAATGGATCCTTTCTAGAGAAAGAGTTTCTCTCGAAAGAAATAAGTGGGAGGAAAGTAGAACTTGATGAAGTATTACCTCTTGAACCGGAGAGTGGCGCAGCTCAGGAAATTGTTCCTGAGGTGCCTGCACCGACTAGAGAGGAAGTTAATGATGATGATCATGAAACTTCAGATCAAGTTGCTACTGAACTTCGTAGGTCCACAAGGACACGTTCCGCACCAGAGTGGTACGGCAACCCTGTCTTGGAAATCATGTTGTTAGACAACGGTGAACCTTCGAACTATGAAGAAGCGATGGCGGGCCCAGATTCCGACAAATGGCTGGAAGCCATGAAATCCGAGATAGGATCCATGTATGAAAACGAAGTATGGACTTTGACTGACTTGCCCGATGATCGGCGAGCCATAGAAAATAAATGGATCTTTAAGAAGAAGACAGACGCGGATGGTAATGTAACCATCTATAAAGCTCGGCTTGTCGCTAAGGGTTATCGACAAGTTCAAGGGGTTGACTACGATGAGACTTTCTCACCCGTAGCGAAGCTGAAGTCCGTCCGAATCATGTTAGCAATTGCCGCATTCTATGATTATGAGATATGGCAAATGGACGTCAAAACGGCATTCCTTAATGGTTTCCTTAAGGAAGAATTGTATATGATGCAGCCGGAAGGTTTTGTCGATCCTAAGAATGCTGACAAGGTGTGCAAGCTCCAACGCTCGATCTATGGGCTGGTGCAAGCATCTCGGAGTTGGAACATTCGTTTTGATGAGATGATCAAAGCGTTTGGGTTTACGCAGACTTATGGAGAAGCCTGCATTTACAAGAAAGTGAGTGGGAGCTCTGTAGCATTTCTCATATTGTATGTGGATGACATACTGTTGATGGGAAATGATATAGAATTCTTGGAAAGCATAAAGGCCTACTTGAACAAGTGTTTTTCAATGAAGGATCTTGGAGAAGCTGCTTACATATTAGGCATCAAGATCTATAGAGATAGATCGAGACGCCTCATTGGTCTTTCACAGAGTACGTACCTTGACAAGATATTGAAGAAGTTCAATATGGATCAGTCAAAGAAGGGGTTCTTGCCTGTATTGCAAGGTACGAGATTGAGCACGGCTCAATGCCCGACCACGGCAGAAGATAGAGAAAAGATGAGTGTCGTCCCCTATGCCTCGGCCATAGGGTCTATCATGTATGCTATGCTGTGTACCAGACCTGATGTAAACCTTGCCGTAAGTTTGGTAGGAAGGTACCAAAGTAATCCCGGCATGGAACACTGGACAGCGGTCAAGAATATCCTGAAGTACCTGAAGAGGACTAAGGATATGTTTCTCGTTTATGGAGGTGACGAAGAGCTCGTCGTAAAGGGTTACGTCGATGCTAGCTTCGACACAGATCTGGATGACTCTAAGTCACAAACCGGATACGTGTATATTTTGAATGGTGGGGCAGTAAGCTGGTGCAGTTGCAAGCAAAGCGTTGTGGCGGGATCTACATGTGAAGCGGAGTACATGGCAGCCTCGGAGGCAGCACAAGAGGCAATCTGGGTGAAGGAGTTCATTACCGACCTAGGAGTCATACCCAATGCGTCGGGCCCGATGACTCTCTTCTGTGACAACACTGGAGCTATTGCCCTTGCCAAGGAGCCCAGGTTTCACAGGAAGACCAGGCATATCAAGCGTCGCTTCAACTCCATTCGTGAAAGTGTTCAAAATGGAGACATAGATATTTGTAAAGTACATACGGACCTGAATGTGGCAGATCCGTTGACTAAACCTCTCCCTAGAGCAAAACATGATCAACACCAGAACTGCATGGGTGTTCGATTCATCACAATGTAACTAGACTATTGACTCTAGTGCAAGTGGGAGACTGTTGGAAATATGCCCTAGAGGCAATAATAAAATGGTTATTATTATATTTCTTTGTTCATGATAATTGTCTATTGTTCATGCTATAATTGTGTTATCCGGAAATCGTAATACATGTGTGAATACATAGACCACAACACGTCCCTAGTGAGCCTCTAGTTGACTAGCTCGTTGATCAAAAGATAGTCATGGTTTCCTGACTATGGACATTGGATGTCATTGATAACGGGATCACATCATTAGGAGAATGATGTGATGGACAAGACCCAATCCTAAGCATAGCTCAAAGATCGTGTAGTTCGTTTGCTATAGCTTTTCCGAATGTCAAGTATCATTTCCTTAGACCATGAGATTGTGCAACTCCCGGATACCGTAGGAGTGCTTTGGGTGTGCCAAACGTCACAACGTAACTGGGTGACTATAAAGGTACACTACGGGTATCTCCGAAAGTGTCTGTTGGGTTGGCACGAATCGAGACTGGGATTTGTCACTCCGTATGACGGAGAGGTATCTCTGGGCCCACTCGGTAATGCATCATCATAATGAGCTCAATTTGACCAAGTGGTTGATCACGGGATCATGCATTATGGTACGAGTAAAGTGACTTGCCGGTAACGAGATTGAACGAGGTATTGGGATACCGACGATCGAGTCTCGGGCAAGTAACGTACCGAATGACAAAGGGAATTGTATACGGGATTGATTGCATCCTCGACATCGTGGTTCATCCGATGAGATCATCGAGGAGCATGTGGGAGCCAACATGGGTATCCAGATCCCGCTGTTGGTTATTGACCGGAGAGTCGTCTCGGTCATGTCTGCGTGTCTCCCGAACCCGTAGGGTCTACACACTTAAGGTTCGGTGACGCTAGGGTTGTTGAGATATTAGCATACGGTAACCCGAAAGTTATTCGGAGTCCCGTATGAGATCCCGGACGTCACGAGGAGTTTCGGAATGGTCCGGAGGTGAAGATTTATATATAGGAAGTCAAGTTTCGGCCATCGGGAAGGTTTCGGGGGTAATCGGTATTGTACCGG
Organism: Triticum aestivum; assembly: GCF_018294505.1. Lineage (NCBI taxonomy): Eukaryota > Viridiplantae > Streptophyta > Magnoliopsida > Poales > Poaceae > Triticum > Triticum aestivum. The sequence continues at coordinate 639,081,211 of NC_057800.1, read as the reverse complement.
GACCACCGGAAGGGTCCCGGGGGTCCACCGGGTGGGGCCACCTATCCTGGAGGGCCCCATGGGCTGAAGTGGGAGGGGAACCAGCCCCTAGTGGGATGGTGCGCCCCCCCATGGGCCTCCCCTGCGCCTAGGGTTGGAAACCCTAGGGGTGGGGGCGCCCCACTTGGCTTGGGGGGCACTCCACCCCCCTTGGCCGCCGCCCCCTTGGAGATTCAATCTCCTAGGGCCGGCGCCCCCCTAGGGGTCCTATATATAGTGGGGGGAGGGAGGGCAGCCGCACCCTAGCCCCTGGCGCCTCCTTCTCCCTCTCGTGACACTCCTCCCTCTCCCTGAGCTTGGCGAAGCCCTGCCGAGATCACCGTTGCTTCCACCACCACGCTGTCGTGCTGCTGGATCTTCATCAACCTCTCCTTCCCCTTGCTGGATCAAGTTGTAGGAGACGTCTTCCCAACCGTACGTGTGTTGAACGCGGAGGTGTCGTCCGTTCGGCGCTAGGTCATCGGTGATTTGGATCACGACGAGTACGACTCCATCAACCCCGTTCTCTTGAATGCTTCCGCGCGCGATCTACAAGGGTATGTAGATGCACTCCCCTCTCCCTCATTGCTAGATGAATCCATAGATTGATCTTGGTGATGCGTAGAAAATTTTAAAATTCTACTACGTTCCCCAACAGCTAGTGCTAGTGTTATACCTCATGACTTATACAAAGAAATTATGCATGATATTGCATCTGTTGAGTTAGAAGATATTGATGTCACAATTAAACTTGCTAATAGAGATACTATTGCACCAATTGGAATTGTTAGAGATGTTGAAGTCTTGTGTGGGAAAACTAAATATCCTGCTGATTTTCTTGTTCTTACTTCCCCACAAGATAGCTTTTGTCCCATCATATTTGGTAGGCCCTTCTTGAACACTGTTAATGCTAAGATAGATTGTGAAAAGAATGTTGTTACTGTTGGCTTTGATGATATGGTTCATGATTTTAATTTCTCTACATTTAGTAAACAACATCGTGAGGAAGAATTACCTAGTAGGGATGAAATTATTGGTCTTGCTTCTAGTGCCGTATCTCCTAGTGATCCTTTAGAGCACTATTTGCTAGACCATGAAAATGATATGTTCATGAACGAAAGAAGGGAAATAGATGAAGTATTCTTTAAACATGAACCTATTTTGCATCATAACTTGCCTGTTGAAATTTTGGGATCCTCCTCCACCCAAGGGTGATCCCGTGTTTGAGCTTAAACCTCTGCCTGATAATGTTAAATATGCTTATCTTGATGAAAAGAAGACATATCCTATTATTATTAGTGCTAACCTTTCAGAGCTTGAAGAAGAAAGATTATTGAAAAATCTGAAGAAGCATCGTGCTGCTATTGGATATACTCTTGATGATCTTAAGGGCATTAGTCCCACTCTATGTCAACATAAAATAAATTTGGAAGCAGATGCCAAACCAGTTCATGATCCTCGACGACGTCTGAATCCTAAAATGAAAGAAGTGGTAAGAAAAGAAATACTCAAGCTTTTGGAGGCAGGTATAATTTATCCCGTTGCTCATAGTGAGTGGGTAAGTCCTGTCCATTGTCTCCCTAAGAAGGGAGGTATTACTGTTGTTCCTAATGATAAAGATGAATTGATTCCACAAAGAATTATCACAGGTTATAGGATGGTAATTGATTTCCGCAAATTAAATAAAGCTACTAAGAAAGATCATTACTCCTTACCTTTTATTGATCAAATGCTAGAAAGATTATGCAAACACACACACTATTGCTTTCTAGATGGTTATTCTGGTTTCTCTCAAATACCTGTGTAGGCTAAAGATCAATCAAAGACTACTTTTACATGCCCTTTTGCTACTTTTGCTTATAGACGTATGCCTTTTGGTTTATGTAATGCACCTGCTACCTTTCAAAGATGCATGATGGCTATATTCTCTGACTTTTATGAAAAAGATTTGTGAGGTTTTCATGGACGACTTTTCCGTCTATGGTTCCTCTTTTGACGATTGCTTGAGCAATCTTGATCGAGTTTTGTAGAGGTGTGAAGAAACTAATCTTGTCTTGAATTGGGAAAAATGCCACTTTATGGTTAATGAAGGTATTGTCTTGGGGCACAAAGTTTCTGAAATAGGTATTGAAGTTGATAAAGACAAGGTTGATGCTATTGAAAAGATGCCATGTCCCAAGGACATCAAAGGTATAAGAAGTTTCCTTGGTCATGCCGGTTTTTATAGGAGGTTCATTAAGGACTTCTCAAAAATTTCTCGGCCTCTGACTAATTTATTGCAAAAAGATATACCATTTGTCTTTGATGATGATTGTGTAGAAGCATTTGAAATACTTAAGAAAGCATTAGTCTCTGCACCTATTGTTCAGCCACCTGATTGGAATTTACCCTTTGAAATTATGTGTGATGCTAGTGATTATGATGTAGGTGCTGTTCTAGGGCAAAGAGTTGATAAGAAATTAAATGTTATTCATTATGCTAGTAAGACTCTAGACAATGCTCAAAGAAATTATGCTACTACTGAAAAGAGCTTTTAGCAGTTCTATTTGCTTGTGATAAGTTCAGACCTTATATTGTTGATTCTAAAGTAACTATTCACACTGATCATGCTGCTATTAAATACCTTATGGAAAAGAAAGATGCCAAACCTAGACTTATTAGATGGGTTCTCTTGCTACAAGAATTTGATTTGCATATTGTTGATAGGAAGGGAGCTGAGAACCCCGTTGCAGACAACTTGTCTAGGTTAGAAAATATTCTTGATGACCCACTACCTATTAATGATGACTTTCCTGATGAACAATTAAATGTTATAAGTACTTCTCATAGTACTCCATGGTATGCTGATTATGCTAATTATATTGTTGCTAAGTTTATACCACCTAGCTTCACATACCAACAAAAGAAAAAGTTCTTCTATGATTTAAGACATTACTTTTTGGATGACCCACATCTTTATAAAGAAGGAGTAGATGGTGTTATTAGACGTTGTGTACCTGAGCATGAACAGTAACAGATCCTACGCAAGTGTCATTCCGAGTCTTATGGAGGACACCACGCTGGAGATAGAACTGCACATAAGGTATTGCAATCTGTTTTTTATTGGCCTACTCTCTTCAAGGATGCCCGTAAGTTTGTCTTGTCTTGTGATGAATGTCAAAGAATTGGTAATATTAGTAGACGTCAAGAAATGCGTATGAATTATTCACTTGTTATTGAACCGTTTGATGTTTGGGGCTTTGATTATATGGGACCTTTTCCTGCCTCTAATGGATACACACATATTTTAGTTGATACGTTACTAAGTGGGTAGAAGCTATTCCAACTAGTAGTGCTGATCATAATACTTCTATTAAAATGCTTAAGGAAGTTATTTTTCCGAGGTTTGGAGTCCGTAGATATTTAATGACTGATGGTGGTTCACACTTTATTCATGGTGCCTTCCGTAAAATGCTTGCTAAATATGATGTTAATCATAGAATTGCATCTCCTTATCACCCACAGTCTAGTGGTCAAGTAGAGTTGAGCAATAGAGAGCTCAAATTAATTTTGCAAAAGACTGTTAATAGGTCTAGAAAGAATTGGTCTAAGAAACTTGATGATGCATTATGGGCTTATAGGACTGCATACAAAAATCCCATGGGTATATCTCCGTATAAAATGGTTTATGGAAAAGCATGTCACTTACCTCTCGAACTAGAACATAAGGCATATTGGGCTATTAAAGAGCTTAATTATGATTTTAAACTTGCCGGTGAGAAGAGGTTATTCGATATTAGCTCACTTGACGAATGGAGAACCCAAGCTTATGAAAATGCCAAGTTGTTTAAAGAAAAAGTTAAAAGATGGCATGACAAAAGGATACAAAAGCGTGAGTTTAATGTAGGTGATTATGTATTGCTATACAACTCTCGTTTAAGATTTTTTGCAGGAAAACTTCTCTCTAAATGGGAAGGCCCCTACGTTATCGAGGAGGTTTATCATTCTGGTGCCATAAAAATCAACAACTTCGAGGGCACAAATCCGAAGGTGGTAAATGGTCAAAGAATTAAACATTATATCTCAGGTAATCCCATAAATGTTGAAACCAATATTATTGAAACCATAACCCCGGAGGAATACATAAGAGACACTTTCCGGAACGCTTCAGACTCCGAAAAGGAATAGGTATGTGGTACAGTAAGTAAACCGACTCCAAAACAATTTTAAGGCAATATTTCTCCGTTTTGGAATATTTAGAAAAATAGAAAAATAAGTAGCAGTCCGGGAAGGACGCGAGGGTCCCATGAGGGTGGTGGGCGTGCCCCCTACCTCGTGAGCGCCTCGTGTGCCTTCCGGACTCCGTTTTCTTGCACGTTACGTATTTTGGTCGGTAAAAATTCATTATATATTCTCCCGAAGGTTTTGACTCCTGTATCACGCAAACCTCCTCTGTTCTTGTTTCGAGCTGTTTTCTATCAGGGTTTTCCCGGCTAGGCATCATGTCATCTCCCTCCTCCAACAATGGTGACAACGATGCTTGGCTAATGAAGATAGATCTGAAGAGGGAAGAACCCACGAGGGTCAACAAGGACAAAAGGATCAAGAAGGCCACGGAGGATCAAGCTCCAGCAGCAAAAAACATCCTTCAACTCAATCATAATCTTCTTACCCCAACTGAGATCGAAGCTTTCAAGATGATTGAGTTAGCTCGTATACAAAACAAGTATCTCACACAAGAAAATATTTTGTTGAAGGAGCACATTGTCGCACTCAAGGGCATTATTCGCAAGCTGGAGGACCTCTTACGCTCGATGTGCGATTATCCGTCACCACCACCGTCTCCTCCAACAAAGAATAATTGAGTATCTGGGTATGGGCACTCCCCTTGGCAATTGCCAAGCTTGGGGGAGGTGCCCCTGTATCGTATCACAATCACAACTCCTATCTTTACCGTTTTTCTTAGTTCGATCCTATTAGTAGCATTTTGATCTAGTAGAATAAAGTTTATGGCATGATCTAGTTTTGAGTTTTGCTTTATGATCTCTCTATGTAATCGAGTCCATGAGTTATATAAAATAAATATTAGTGTTGAGTCAAGGGCTTGATTATTTTGCCATGATCTTGGGTGAATAAAAGAAAAGAGAAAAAGAATAAAAGAAATAAAAAATTTCATATTGATCTTATTGAGACTAATGACTTCACATAGAAAGAGTATGATGATTAAAAGTTGTTGGGAGTTGGCAGACATAGCTTTGGTTATTGTTGCAATTAATAGGAAGTAATAAGGAAAGAGAGGTTTCACATATAGATATATTATCATTGACATCTTTTATGATTGAGAGCACTCATCAAAATATGACATGCTAAAGAGTTGATATTGGACAAGGAAGACAACGTAATGAGTTATGTCTTTCTTATATCTGAGATAAAGTATGTTGTCATGGTTCCTCTAACTTGTTGAGCTTGCCTTTCCCCCTCATGCTAGCCAAATTCTCAGCACCAAGTAGAAATACTACTTGTGCTTCCAAATATCCCTAAACCAATTTTGCCATGAGAGTCCACCATATCTACCTATGGATTGAGTAAGATCCTTCAAGTAAGTTGTCATCAGTGCAAAGCAATAAAAATTGCTCTAAATATGTATGATTGATTGGTGTGGGAGAAATAAGCTTTATACGATCTTGTGATGTGGAAGTAATAAAAGCGACGGACTGCATAATAAAGGTTCATATCACAAGTGGCAATATAAAGTGACGTTCTTTCGCATTGAGATTTTATATATATCCAACGATAAAAGCGCATGGCAACCTCTGCTTCCCTCTGCGAAGGGCCTATCCTTTATTATTATCTCCTACCTTATGCAAGAGTCATGGTGATGTTCACCTTTCCTTTTTCATTTTATCCTTTGGCAAGCTCAGCATGTTGGAAAGAACATGATATATATATATATATATATATATATATATATATATATCTAATTGGATGTAGGGGAGCATGAACCATTATTGTTGACATTACCCTTGAGGTAAAAGGTTGTGGGGCAAAACTATAAGCCCCTATCTTTCTCTGTGCCCGATTAAAGCTCCGTAACCACAAGTATTGCATGAGTGTTATCAATTATGGGAGACTAAATGATAGTTGAGTATGTGGACTTGCTTTTTAGCTCTGACATAGACTCTTTCCGATGTTATGATAAATTGCAATTGCTTCAATGACTGAGATTATAGTTTGTTGGAGCCCAATAAGGTTTATGATTTATACTCTTGCATTGTGAATAGATCATCACTTGAACATAAGTAATCATATGACAAAATCTATATATGTTGCTGTTATAAGAATAATCATGATGCCTTCATGTCCGTATTTTATTTTTATCGACGCCTCTACCTCTAAACATGAGGACATATTTATTGTTATCGGCTTTTCGCTTGAGGACAAGCGAGGTCTAAGCTTGGGGGAGTTGATACGTCCATTTTGCATCATGCTTTTATATCAATATTTATCGCATTATGGACTGTTATTTCACTTTATATCACAATACTTATGGCTATTCTCTCTTATTTTACAAGGTTTACATAAAGAGGGAGAATGCCGGCAGCTGGAATTCTGGTCTAGATAAGGAGCAAATATTAGAGACCTATTCTGCGCAACTCCAAAAGTCCTGAAACTCCACGGAACGTCTTAGAAGAAATAAAGAAAAATCCACGCCAAAGATGAAGGCCAGGGGGCCCACACCCTGCTCACGAGGGTGGGGGGCGCCCCCCTAGGGCGCGACCCCCTACCTCGTGGGCCCCCTGGTGGCTCTCCGATGCCCATCTTCTCCTATATGAGGTTTTTCGATGAGAAAAAAATAAGAGGGAACTTTTCGGGACGAGACTCCGCCGCCACGAGGCAGAACCTTGGCGGATCCAATCTAGAGCTCCGGCAGAGCTGTTCTGCCGGGGATACTTCCCTCTCGGAGGGGGAAATCATCACCATCGTCATCACCAACGCTCCTCTCATCGGGAGAGGGCAATCTCCATCAACATCTTCACCAGCACCATCTCATCTCCAAACCCTAGTTCATCTCTTGTATCCAATTCTTGTCTCAAAGTCCGGGATTGGTGCTAGTAGGTTGCTAGTAGTGTTGATTACTCCTTGTAGTTGATGCTAGTTGGTTTAATTGGTGGAAGATCATATGTTCAGATCCTATATGCATATTATTACCCCTCTGATTATGAACATGAATATGCTTTGTGAGTAATTACGTTCGTTCATGAGGACAAGGGAGAAGTCTTGATATGAGTAGTCATGTGAATTTGGTATTCGTTTGATATTTTGATAAGATGTATGTTGTCTAGCCTCTAGTGGTGCTATGTGAACGTCGACTACATAACACTTCACCATTATTTGGGCCTAGAGGAAGGCATTGGGAAGTAATAAGTAGATGATGGGTTTCTAGAGTGACAGAAGCTTAAACCCTAGTTTATGCGTTGCTTCGTAAGGGGCTGATTTGGATCCATATGTTTCATGCTATGGTTAGGTTTACCTTAATACTTTTGTTGTAGTTGCGGATGCTTGCAATAGAGGTTAATCATAAGTGGGATGCTTGTTCAAGTAAGAACAGCACCCAAGCACCGGTCCACCCACATATCAAATTATCAAAGTATCGAACGCGAATCATATGAACGTGATGAAAACTAGCTTGACGATATTCCCATGTGTCCTCGGGAGCGCTTTTCCTATTATAAGAGTTTGTTCTGACTTGTCCTTTGCTACAAAAGGATTGGGCCACCTTGCTGCACTTTATTTACTTTTGTTACTTGTTGCTCGTTACAATTTATCCCGTCACAAAATTATCTGTTACCACTTATTTCAGTACTTGCAGAGAATACCTTGCTGAAAACCGCTTATCATTTCCTTCTGCTCCTCGTTGGGTTCGACACTCTTACTTATCGAAAGGACTACGATAGATCCCCTATACTTGTGGGTCATCACGCGCCGCTCAGTCGCTGACGTCAAGAATGCTTCGGCTGATACCACGACGTCGTGTGCCCATAACTGTTCCCGCGTAGTTGGTTAGTGTGTATAGGCCAGTGGCCAGACTCAGATCAAATACCAAGATCTCATTAAGCGTGTTATTTTGAAGTAACCGCGGACGCCGACCAGGGCCAGGCCCACCTCTCTCCTAGGTGGTCTCAACCTGCCCTATCGCTCCGCCACAAAGTAACTGTTGGGGGCCGTCAGGAACTCTGGCCCACCACTACCTGGATGGAGCCACCTGTCCTTTCAGCCCCCACATCGGAATCACTTGCGGGTACTCTACGAGCCGAGCCGACTTTAGTCACCACATGTATCATATAATATGTATGTAATTATATACATGTGATCACCTCCCAAGTGATCACGGCCTGATAGTATAGCATGGCAGACGGACAAGAATGTAGGGCCACTGATGGAATACTATCATCCTATACTAAGCATTTAGGATTGCAGGGAAAGGTAACGACAGCAGTAGCAAAGACAGGCTATGCATCAGAATGGGATTAACAGAAAGCGGTAACATGCTACACTACTCTAATGCAAGCAGTAGAGAGAAGGAATAGACGATATCTGGTGATCAGGGGGGGCTTGCCTGGTTGTTCTGGCAAGAAGGGCGTGTCGTCAACACCGTAGTCGAACTGGGGGTCACCGGCAGCCTCGGGGTCTACCAGAAATAAGTAACGGAGGGGAACACAATAAATAATAGAGCAATCAAAGTATCACAAAGCGTAACATGGCAATACCCGGTGCTAGGGGTGACCTAACGCAGTAGTAGGCGATACCGGCGAAGGGGGGGCATTCGGGAAAGTATTCCCGGTGTTTCGCGTTTTCGGGCAGAAGGACCGGAGGGTGAAGGTTGCCGGTTCGCTATGCTAGGGATGCATGGCGAACGAATGGACTGTGTATTCGGATTCGTCTCATTGTTCTGAGAAACTTTCATGTATAAAGTATTTTCATTCAAGTTATGGTTTATTTTATATTAATTTTCTAAGTTTTAATCATTTTCTGAAATTACAGTTATATTAATAAATCAAAAACATTTAAACAGAAAAGGCTGGGTGCACCCGGTGCAGTGCTGAGAGGGACTGACTGGTGGGGCCAGTCAACTGCCCAGTCTGTAGTTGACTGGTCCATGTTGACTGGTCAACTATCAGGAGGGTCCCATATGTGAGTGTCACATGTATATTAAAGAGTTGTTTGTATTAAACTAATTAGTGGTGGGGGTCCAGTGTCAGTGGGTAGTTAGTCTAGTTAATTAACCAATTAACTAATCACTAATTAATTATTTCGTGAATTATTTCTTCTCCTTTTGCGACTAATCAAAACAAGGGGGGTCCCACTCGTAAGTGGCCCTGGCCGGCCCCACGGGTGGCTGGGTGAGTGACCGCGCTGGAGCACACAAGGGCACGCCGGCGGCCTCGGTGCCGGCCAGAGGAGGCATGAGCGCGCGGGGGGGGGGGGGGGGGGGGCAGCAGGGCACGCGGGAGCGGGGGTGAGGTCCTGGATGGTGGCCGCCTTGGCGGGCGCGGCCAGGCGCCGCGGGGCGGAGGCGGCGGTGGGCTTCGGCGGCGGCGGGCAGCTGAAGGCGGATCGGGCGAGGGCGGCGGCGCGCTTGGGCGCGGGCCAGTGGCGGCCAGGGGCACAGGCAGCGGAGGGGGTGAGCAGCGCGCGACGAGCAGCGGGTGGCCGAAGCACGAGCGCAAGGAGTGGCAGCAGCAGCGAGCAGAGGAGCAGTACGCACGGGGCGCATGACGGCGCCAGGGAGCAACCGGCAGGGGCGGGGCGCACACGGATGGCGCAGTCAGGGCATGCAGGTGTGGGTGCGCACACGCGGGGTAAGATACGGCGCGACCTGATACGTCTCCATCGTATCTATAATTTTTTATTGTCCCATGCCAATATTCTACAACTTTCATGTACTTTTGGCAACTTTTTATACTATTTTTGGGACTAACATATTGATCCAGTGCCCAGTGCCAGTTCCTGTTTGTTGCATGTTTTTTGTTTCGCGGAATATACATATCAAACGAAGTCCAAACGGGATAAAAACTGACGGAGATTTTTTTGGAATATATATGATTCTGGAAAGAAAAATCCACGCGAGACGATGCCCGAGGGGGCCACGAGGCAGGGGGGCGCGCCCCAGGGGGCAGGCGTGCCCCTGACCCTGGTGGCCACCCCGTAAGGCGGTTGATGCCCTTCTTTCGCTGCAAGAAAGCTAATATCCGGATAGAGATCGTGTTAAAATTTCAGCCCAATTAGAGTTACGGATCTCAGGGAATATAAGAAACGGTGAAAGGGTAGAATCTGAGAACGCAGAAACAGAGAGATAGATCCAATCTCGGATGGGCTCTCGCCCCTCCCGTGCCATGGAGGCCATGGACCAGAGGGGAAACCCTTCTCCCATCTAGGGGGAAGGTCAAGGAAGAAGAAGAAGGAGGGGGGGCTCTCTCCCCCTCGCTTCCGGTGGCGCCGGAGTGCCACCGGGGGCCATCATCATCACCGCAATCTCCACCAACAACTTCACCGCCATCATCACCAACTCTTCCCCCTCTATGCAGTGGTGTAACCTCTCTCTTACCCGCTGTAATCTCTACTTAAACATGGTGCTCAATGCTATATATTATTTCCCAATGATGTATGGCTATCCTATGATGTTTGAGTAGATCCGTTTTGTCCTATGGGTTGTTTGATGATCGTGATTGGTTTGAGTTGCATGTTTTATTATTGGTGATGTCCTATGGTGCTCTCCGTGTCATGCAAGCATGAGGGATTCCCGATGTAGGGTGTTCGGGGACGAGCGATGGTCTTTTCCTACCAATCTATCCCCCTAGGAGTATGCGCGTAGTACTTTGTTTCGATGACTAATAGATTTTTGCAATAAGTATGCGAGTTCTTTATGACTAATGTTGAGTCCATGGATTATACGCACTCTCACCCTTCCACCATTGCTAGCCTCTCTAGTATCACGGAACTTTCGCCGGTACATTAAACCCACCATATACCTTCCTCAAAACAGCCACCATACCTACCTATCATGGCATTTTCATAGCCATTCCGAGATATATTGCCATGCAACTTCCATCATCATCATATACATGACTTGAGTATTCATTGTCATATTGCTTTGCATGATCGTAAGATAGCTAGCATGATGTTTTCATGGCTTGTCCGTTTTTGATGTCATTGCTATGCTAGATCATTGCACATCCCGGTACACCACCGGAGGCATTCATATAGAGTCATATCTTTGTTCTAGTATCGAGTTATAATATCGAGGTGTAAGTAAATAAAAGTGTGATGATCATCATTATTAGAGCATTGCCCCAGTGAGGAAAGGATGATGGAGACTATGATTCCCCTACAAGTCAGGATGAGACTCTGGACGAAAAAAACAAAAAAAAGAGAAAGGCCCAAATTTTTTTTAAAATAATAAAATAATAAAAAATGAGAGAAAAAGAGAGAAGGGGCAATGTTACTATCCTTTTACCACACTTGTGCTTCGAAGTAGCACCATGTTCTTCATATAGAGAGTCTCTTGAGTTATCACTTTCATATACTAGTGGGAATTTTTATTATAGAACTTGGCTTGTATATTCTGATGATGGGCTTCCTCAAATGCCCGAGGTCTTCATGAGCAAGCAAGTTGGATGCACACCCACTTAGTTTCAGTCTGAGCTTTCATACACTTATAGCTCTTAGTGCATCCATTGAATGGCAATCCCTACTCACTCACATTGATATCTATTGATGGGCATCTCCATAGCCCGTTGATATGCCTAGTTGATGTGAGACTATCTTCTCCTTTTTGTCTTCTCCACAACCACCATTCTATTCCACCTATAGTGCTATGTCCATGGCTCACGCTCATGTATTGCGTGAAAGTTGAAAAGGTTTGAGAACGTTAAAAGTATGAAACAATTGCTTGGCTTGTCATCAGGGTTGTGCATGATGTGAATATTTTGTGTGGTGAAGATGGAGCATAGCCAGACTATATGAATTTGTAGGGATAACTTTCTTTGGCCATGTTATTTTGAAAAGACATGATTGCTTTATTAGTAGGCTTGAAGTATTATTGTTTTTATGTCAAATGATAGACTATTGCTTTGAATCACTCGTGTCTTAATACTCATGCCATGATTAGATATATGATCAAGATTATGCTAGGTAGCATTCCACATCAAAAATTATCTTTTTTTATCATTTACCTAATCGAGGACGAGCAGGAATTAAGCTTGGGGATGCTGATACGTCTCCGTCGTATCTATAATTTTTGATTGTTCCATGCCAATATTCTACAACTTTCATGTACTTTTGGCAACTTTTTATACTATTTTTGGGACTAACATATTGATCCAGTGCCCAGTGCCAGTTCCTGTTTGTTGCATGTTGTTTGTTTCGCAGAATATCCATATCAAACGGAATCCAAACGGGATAAAAACTGACGGGGATTTTTTTGGAATATATATGATTTTTAGGAAGAAAAATCCACGCGAGATGATGCCCGAGGGGGCCATGAGGCAGGGGGGGCGCCCCTGACCCTCGTGGCCACCCCGTAAGGCGGTTGATGCCCTTCTTTCGCCGCAAAAAAGCTAATATCTGGATAGAGATCATGTTAAATTTTCAGCCCCATCGGTGTTACAGATCTCCGGAAATATAAGAAACGGTGAAAGGGTAGAATCTGAGAACGCAGAAACAGAGAGAGACAGAGAGATAGATCCAATCTCGGAGGGGCTCTCGCCCCTCCCGTGCCATGAAGGCCATGGACCAAAGGGGAAACCCTTCTCCCATCTAGGGGGAAGGTCGAGGAAGAAGAACAAGGAGGGGGGCTCTCTCCCCCTCGCTTCTGGTGGCGCCGGAGTGCCACCGGGGGCCATCATCATCACCGCAATCTTCACCAACAACTTCACCGCCATCATCACCAACTCTTCTCCCCTCTATGCAGCGGTGTAACCTCTCTCTTACCCGCTGTAATCTCTACTTAAACATGGTGCTCAACGCTATATATTATTTCCCAATGATGTATGGCTATCCTATGATGTTGAGTAGATCCGTTTTGTCCTATGGGTTATTTGATGATCGTGATTGGTTTGAGTTGCATGTTCTATTATTGGTGCTGTCCTATGGTGCTCTCCGTGTCGCGCAAGCATGAGGGATTCCTGCTGTAGGGTGTTGCAATACGTTTATGATTCGCTTATAGTGGGTTGCGTGAGTGACTGAAACACAAACCCAAGTAAGGGGGTTGTTGCGTATGGGATAAAGAGGACTTGATACTTTAATGCTATGGTTGGGTTTTACCTTAATGATCTTTAGTAGTTGCGGATGCTTGCTAGAGTTCCAATCATAAGTGCATATGATCCAAGTAGAGAAAGTATGTTAGCTTATGCCTCTCCGTCAAATAAAATTGCAATAATGACTACCGGTCTAGTTATCGATTGCCTAGGGACAAATAACTTTCTCGTAACAAAAAGCTCTTTACTAAAACTAACTTAGTTGTGTCTTTATCTAAACAGCCCCTACTATTTATTTATGCGCTATTTATTATCTTGCAAACCTATCCAAAAACACCTACAAAGTACTTCTAATTTCATACTTGTTCTAGGTAAAGCGAACATCAAGCGCGCGTAGAGTTGTATCGGTGGTTGATAGAACTTGAGGGAATATTTGTTCTGCCTTTAGCTCCTCGTTGGGTTCGACACTCTTACTTATAAAAAATTGTTGCAATCCCCTATACTTGTGGGTTATCACGACCGGGGGCTCGCGGGCATGGACAATGGGCGCGGTGAGCGGACCTCCGGCCATGGTGGCCGAGCTCACGGGGCGACTACACGACAACGAATTAAGGTGGGTAAAAAGGGGGAATCGGCGGAGGGCCTCATTGTGAGCACGATGGTGTGGTCGGGAAGGCTGGGGAGTTGTGCTGGTGTAGATCGATGGTGATGATGGCAAGGCAGTTGCGGTCGAGTAGGGGAAGACGGCGATGGCGACACAGCGGCGGCCTCCCAGCTCCGATCCGGTGGTGTGGCCGAAGAAGAAGAACCCTCCGGGGCTCCTGGACATCCTTCGGTGGTGCGGGGAGCACGATGGCCGCGGGATTGAGCATGGCCATGGCGATGGTGCTACGGGTGTGTGCTCGGGGAAGAGAAGTGGCGCGATGGAGAAGAGAGGAAGATGAGCTAGGGTTTGTTGCGGGGGGCGTCAGGTTCGATCTTATCTTCTCCGAAGCTCGGATGGATGCCCGACGCGTTGATACGTCTCCGTCGTATCTACTTTTCCAAACACTTTTGCCCTTGTTTTGGACTCTAACTTGTATGATTTGAATGGAACTAACCCGGACTGACGCTGTTTTCAGCAGAATCGCCATGGTGTTGTTTTATGTGCAGAAAACAAATATTCTCAGAATGACCTGAAACTCCACGGAACATCTTAGAAAAAATAATAAAAATCCTCGCCAAAGATGAATACCAGGGGGCCCACACCCTTCTCACGAGGGTGGGGTGCGCCCCCCCTAGGGCGCGCCCCCTACCTCGTGGGCCCCTGGATGCCCTTCGACGCCAACTCCAACTCTATATATTTGCTTTCGGAGAGAAAAAAAATAAGGGAGAAGAAATCATCGTGTTTTACGATATGGAGCCGCCGCCAAGCCCTAAAACCTCTCGGGAGGGCTGATCTGGAGTCCGTTCGGGGCTCCGGAGAGGGGGATTCGTCGCCGTCGTCATCATCAACCATCCTCCATCACCAATTTCATGATGCTCACCACCGTGCGTGAGTAATTCCATCATAGGCTTGCTGGACGGTGATGGGTTGGATGAGATTTATCATGTAATCGAGTTAGTTTTGTTAGGGTTTGATCCCTAGTATCCATTATGTTCTGAGATTGATGTTGCTATGACTTTGCTATGCTTAATGCTTGTCACTAGGGCCCGAGTGCCATGATTTCAGATCTGAACCTATTATGTTTTCATGAATATATGTGAGTTATTGATCCTATCTTGCAAGTATATAGTCACCTACTATGTGTTATGATCCGGCAACCCCGAAGTGACAATAATCGGGACCACTCCCGGTGATGACCTTCATTTGAGGAGTTCATGTATTCACTATGTGCTAATGCTTTGTTCCGGTTCTCTATTAAAAGGAGGCCTTAATATCCCTTAGTTTCCAATAGGACCCCGCTGCCATGGGAGGGTAGGACAAAAGATGTCATGCAAGTTCTTTTCCATAAGCACGTATGACTATATACGGAATACATGCCTACATTATATTGATAAATTGGAGCTAGTTCTGTGTCACCCTATGTTATGACTGTTACATGATGAACCGCATCCGGCATAATTATCCATCACTGATCCTGTCCTATGAATTTTCCATATATTGGTTTACGCTTATTTACTTTCCCGCTGCTACTGTTACAATCACTACAAAATACCAAAAACATTACTTTTGCTGTCTTTACTTTTGTTGCTGCTACCACCACTATCATATTACTGTGCTACTAAACACTTTGCTGCAGATATTAAGTTTCCAGGTGTGGTTGAATTGACAACTCAGCTGCTAATACTTGAGAATATTCTTTGGCTCCCCTTGTGTCGAATCAATAAATTTGGGTTGAATACTCTACCCTCGAAAGATGTTGCGATCCCCTATACTTGTGGGTTATCAAGACTAATTTCTGGCACCATTGCCGGGGAGCATAGCTCTATTCTTTGAATCACTTGGGATTTATATCTGCTGGACACTATGAAGAACTTGAGAGATCCAAAAACCAAGATCTATCCCTCAACTACGAGGCGAGGTAAGGAACTGCCATCTAGCTTTGCACTTGATTCACCTTCTGTTATGAGTAAGTTTGCGACACCTACACCTGCTTCTGCTATTCATTCTGATATGTCGCATGTTATTGTTGATGCCACTTCTGCTATGCATGATACTTATGATGAAACTGCTTCTATGCCTGATAGTAATGTGCCCCTTGGTGAATTTCTTGATGAACAAATTGCTAGGGCTAGAGAAAAAGAAATTATTGAATCTGAATACGATGATGATAGTGATGATGAAAATATGCCTGTTATTCCTGAGGGCTATCTTTTTGATATGGAATCCTCTGCCGCTATTTTAGCTTGCAAAGATAGATATGAGCTTAAGAGGTTATTAGTTAAATGGAACAAAGAATCACTTAGAGATAAAATGAAACCCGGCCCTGCTTTTGCTACTTCACCCATATGTGTTCCTGATAAGGATTATGAATTCTCTGTTGATCCTGATATAATTACTCTGGTTGAATCTGATCCGTTTTATGGCTATGAATCTGAAACTGTTGTGGCACATCTTACTAAGTTAAATGATATAGATGCCCTGTTTACTAATGATGAGAGATCGCGTTACCTCTATATACTCAAAATATTTCCGTTCTCATTAAAGGGTGATGCTAAGATATGGTTTAATTCTCTTGATCCTGGTTGTGTGCGTAGTCCCCAGGATATGATTTATTACTTCTCTGCTAAATATTTCCCTGCTCATAAGAAACAAGCTGCTTTGAGGGAAATATACAACTTCATGCAAATTAAAGAAGAGAGTCTCCCACAAGCTTGGGGGAGGCTTCTCAAGTTACTTAATGCTTTGCCTGATCATCCTCTTAAGAAACCTAAAATACTTGATATCTTTTATAATGGACTAATCGATGCTTCCAGAGATTACCTAGATAGTTGTGCTGGTTCTCTTTTCAGGGAAAGAACACCGGATGAAGCTGAAATCTTATTGAATAATATGTTGACAAATGAAAATAATTGGGCACCTCCTGAGCCAGCTCCTGAGCCAACTCCTGCTCCAATTACTGAGCCTATTATTAAACCAACTCCGAAGAAGAGAGGTGTTTTATTCCTCAGTCCCAAAGATATGCAAGAGGTAAAGAAATCTATGAAAGAAAAAGGTATTAAAGCTGAAGACGTTAAGAATTTACCTCCTATTGAAGAAATACATGGTCTTAATTCACCGCCTGTTGAAGAAATATATGATCTCAATTCTTTATTTACTGAAGAAAAAGGTATTCTTTATTTCTTTATTTACTGTAAAGGTAAATTCTCTCTATAGATATGATAAAGCTGAAGTCCCTCCTACTAAAATTGCTAGTCAGTGCTTGGATGAGTTTGATAACTTTATGTTTAAGCAAGACGGCTTCAATGCTTATTTTGGTAGACAATTAAAAGAAAATGCTTATATGATTAGACGCTTGGGTGATTATATGGCTAATATTAAAGGTGAACTTAAACTTGTTAGCAAACATGCTTCTATGGTTACCACTCAAGTAGAACAAGTACTTAAGGCTCAAAAAGAAGTGCTTGATGAAATGAATAGTAAGAAAAATGACTATGCTGTTAGAGTGGGTACTAGAACTGGTAGAATGACTCAGGAACCTCTGTATCCTGAAGGCCACCCTAAGAGAATCGAGCAAGATTCTCAAAGAAATAATATTGATGTTCCTAGTTCTTCTAAAAAGAAGAAGAAGAAAAATGATAGAACTGTGCAAACTTCTAGTGAACCTATTGCTGAACCACCTGATAATCCAAATGATATTTCTATGTCTGATGCTAAAACACAATCTGGTAATGAACATGAACCTAGTAAAAATATTAATGATGATGTTCATGATGATGCTCAACCTAGTAATGATAATGATGTAGAAATTGAACCTGTTGTTGATCTTGATAACCCACAATCAAAGAATCAACGTTATGATAAAAGAGACTTTGTTGCTAGGAAACATGGTAAAGAAAGGGAACCTTGGGTTCAGAAACCCATGCCTTTTCCTCCAAAACCATCCAAGAAAAAGGATGATGAGGATTTTGAGCGCTTTGCTGAAATGATTAGGCCTATCTTTTTGCGTATGAGATTAACTGATGTGCTCAAAACAAATCCTTATGCTAAATATATGAAGGATATCATTACTAATAAAAGAAAGATACCGGAAGCTGAGATTTCCACTATGCTTGCTAATTATACTTTTAAGGGTGGAATACCAAAGAAACTTGGAGACCCCGGAGTACCTACTATACCTTGCTCCATTAAAAGAAATTATATTAAAACTGCTTTATGTGATCTTGGAGCCGGTGTTAGTGTTATGCCTCTCTCTTTATATCATAGACTTGACTTGAATAAGTTGACGCCTACCAAAATATCTTTGCAAATGGCTGATAAATCAACTGCTATACCTGTCGATATTTGTGAGGATGTGCCTGTTGTGGTTGCAAACGTTACTATTTTAACGGACTTTGTTATACTTGATATTCCCGAGGATGATAGTATGTCTATTATTCTTGGAAGACCTTTTCTTAATACTGCAGGGGCTGTTATTAATTGCAACAAAGGCAATGTCACTTTTCATGTTAATGGTAATGAGCATACGGTACACTTTCCGAGGAAACAACCTCAAGTTCATAGTATCAACTCTATTGGAAAAATTCCATCGATTATATTTGGAGGTTTTGAATTTCCTCTTCCTACTGTCAAGAAGAAATATGATATTCTTATTATTGGGGATGTGCATATCCCCGTTGAGGTAACTTAGTGTTATTCGAAATTTCTCCGGCTTCATGATTATCGGAATGAGTTTGTTAACAAGACTTGATCAGCCTTGTTAGTGGATTCTTTTTTATGAGCATGAGATGGATGAAACTAGAAGCACAACCTTCTGTACCCTCTCTTTATTTTCTGCCAATTAGTAGAAATAAAGTAAAAATAATATTTTCTGTTTGTTTCCTGACTTATGCGTGTAATATAAAAATATCCCGAAAATAAAAGTGCTCAGAATGACATGCCAATTTAATATGATTTTTCGGGAATATTTGAGGATTTACTGTGCAAAAATTACCGCGGGAGGAGCTGCCACCTGGCCACGAGGGTGGTGGGCGCGCCCCCCTGCCTCGTGGGCCCACGGTGGCCCTCCTCCACTTATCCCAGCACCCATCTTCTTCCTCTGTCTCACACAAACCCGAAAAACCAACTCAAGCACGAGTTCCAGCCACTTTTGCTGTGATTTTTGATCTCCTTGCTCAAAGCACCTCTCGCAAAACTGCCTGGGGATATTGTTCCTTGGTATGTGACTCCTCCATTGGTCCAATTAGTTTTTGTTCTAGTGCTTTATTCTTTGCAAATTTGTGCTGCATAGGTGACCATGTTCTTGAGCTTGCATGTCAAATTTATATGGTTCCAAGTAGTTCTAATGCTTGATATAGGCTCTAGGCACTTGTAGGAGTAGTTGGTATTAGTTTTATTGAAGTTGGTTCACTTTTGTTTGAAGTTACTAAAAATTTCAGATTATTTCAGAAAAATAATGAGGAGATTTTTGAGGGGCTCATCGAGCCAAAGCTCGAAGGAAAAGGCACCGAAGCCTAAGTATAATTTGCCGCGCACCGTGGAGATTCGGACGTGTGAATGGCCTTCTGATGATTTCTTGAGAGCAGCCGGTATCTATGAAGATTTTCATGAATTGGCTCACAATGCAGGTCTCACTGCTTGTTGGGGAACGTAGTAATTTCAAAAAATTTCCTACGCACACACAAGATCATGGTGATGCATAGCAACGAGAGGGGAGAGTGTGATCTACGTACCCTTGTAGACCGACAGCGGAAGCGTTATGACAACGTGGATGATGTAGTCGTACGTCTTCACGACCCGATCGATCAAGCACCGAAACTACAGCACCTCCGAGTTCTAGCACACGTTCAGCTCGATGACGATCCCCGGACTCCGATCCAGCAAAGTGTCGGGGAAGAGTTCCGTCAGCACGACGGCGTGGTGACGATCTTGATGTTCAATTGTCGCAGGGCTTCGCCTAAGCACCACTACAATATTATCAAGGTATATGGTGGAAGGGGGCACCGCACACGACTAAGAAAATGATCACGAGGATCAACTTGTGTGTCTAGGGGTGCCCCCTGCCCCCGTATATAAAGGAGCAAGGGGAGGAGGCCGGCCGGCCCTATTGGCGCGCCAAGGAGGAGTCCTCCTGCTAGTAGGAGTAGGACTCCTACTAGGAGGGGGAAAGGAAGTGGGGAGGGAGAAGGAAAGGGGGGCGCCGCCCCCCTCTCCTAGTCCAATTTGGACCAAGGGGGGAGGAGGTGCGTGGCCCATCCTGGCTGCCCTTCTCTCTCTCCACTAAGGCCCATATGGCCCATTACTTCTCCCGGGCGGTTCTGATAACCCTCCGGTACTCCGGTTTTCTCCGAAATCACCCGGAACACTTCCGGTGTCCGAATATATCTGTCTAATATATCAATCTTTATGTCTCGACCATTTCGAGACTCCTCGTTATGTCCATGATCACATCCGGTACTCCTAACTAACTTCGGTACATCAAAAAACATAAACCCATAATATAACTGTCATCGAAACCTTAAGCGTGCGGACCCTATGGGTTCGAGAACAATGTAGACATGACCGAGACACGTCTCCGGTCAATAACCAATAGCGGAACCTGGATGCTCATATTGGCTCCCACATATTCTATGAAGATCTTTATCGGTCAGACCGCATAACAACATACGTTGTTCCCTTTGTCATCGGTATGTTACTTGCCCGAGATTCAATCGTCGGTATCTCAATACCTAGTTCAATCTCGTTACCGGCAAGTCTCTTTACTCGTTTCGTAATACATCATCTCGCAACTAACTCATTAGTTGCAATGCTTGCAAGGCTTATGTGATGTGCATTACCGAGAGGGCCCAGATATACCTCTCCGACAATCGGAGTGCAAATCCTAATCTCGAAATATGCCAACCCAACATGTACCTTTGGAGACACCTGTAGAGCTCCTTTATAATCACCCAGTTATGTTGTGACGTTTGGTAGCTCACAAAGTGTTCCTCCGGCAAACGGGAATTGCATAATCTCATAGTCATAGGAACATGTATAAGTCATGAAGAAAGCAATAGCAACATACTAAACGATCGGGTGCTAAGCTAATGGAATGGGTCATGTCAATCACATCATTCTCCTAATGATGTGATCCTTTTAATCAAATGACAACACATGTCTATGGTTAGGAAACATAACCATCTTCGATTAACGAGCTAGTCAAGTAGAGGCATACTAGTGACACTTTGTTTGTCTATGTATTCACACATGTATTATGTTTCCGGTTAATACAATTCTAGCATGAATAATAAACATTTATCATGAAATAAGGAAATAAATAATAACTTTATTATTGCCTCTAGGGCATATTTCCTTCAGTCTCCCACTTGCACTAGAGTCAATAATCTAGATCACATTGCCATGTGATTTAACATCAATAGTTCACATCACCATGTGATTAACACCCATAGTTCACATCGTCATGTGACAAACACTCAAAGGGTTTGCTAGAGTTAGTAATCTAGTTCACATCTATATGTGATTAACACCCAAAGAGTACTAAGGTGTGATCATGTTTTGCTTGTGAGAGAAGCTTAGTCAACGAGTCTGCCAAAATTCAGATCCGTATGTATTTTGCAAATTTCTATGTCTACAATGCTCTGCACGGAGCTCCTTTAGCTAATTGCTCCCACTTTCAATATGTATCCAGATGAAGACTTAGAGTCATCCGGATCAGTGCCAAAAACTTGTATCAACGTAATCCTTTGACGACGAACCTTTTGTCACCTCCATAATCGAGAAACATATCCTTATTCCACTAAGGATAATTTTGACCGATGTCCAGTGATCTACTCCTAGATCACTATTGTACTCCCTTGCCAAAATCAGTGTAGGGTATACGATAGATCTGGTACATAGCATGGCATACTTTATAGAACCTATGGCTGAGGCATAGGGAATGACTTTCATTCTCTTTCTATCTTCTGCCGTGGTCGGGCTTTGAGTCTTACTCAATTTCACACCTTGTAACACAGGCAAGAACTCTTTCTTTGACTGTTCCATTTTTGAACTACTTCAAAATATTGTCAAGGTATGTACTCATTGAAAAAACTTATCAAGTGTCTTGATCTATCTCTATAGATCTTGATGCTTAATATGTAAGAAGCTTCACCGAGGTCTTTCTTTGAAAAACTTCTTTCAAAACACTCCTTTATGCTTTGCAGAATAATTCTACATTATTTCCGATCAAGAATATGTCACTCACATATACTTATCAGAAATGTTGTAGTGCTCCCACTCACTTTCTTGTAAATACAGGCTTCACCGCAAGTTTGTATAAAACTATATGCTTTGATCAACTCATCAAAGCGTATATTCCAACTCCGAGATGCTTGTACTAGTCCATAGATGGATCGCTGGAGGTTGCACATTTTTGTTAACACCTTTAGGATTGACAAAACCTTATGGTTGCATCATATACAACTCTTCTTTAAGAAATCCATTAAGGATTGCAGTTTTGTTATCCATTTGCCAGATTTCATAAAATGCGGCAATTGCTAACATGATTCGGACAGACTTTAAGCATCGATACGAGTGAGAAAATCTCATCGTAGTCAACACCTTGAACTTTGTCAAAAACCTTTTTCCATAAGTCTAGCTTTGTAGATAGTAACACTACTATCAGCGTCCGTCTTCCTCTTGAAGATCCATTTAATCTCAATGGCTTGCCGATCATCGGGAAAGTCAACCAAAGTCCATACTTTGTTCTCATACATGGATCCATCTCAGATTTCATGGCCTCAAGCCATTTTGCGGAGTCTGGGCTCATCATCGCTTCCTCATAGTTTGTAGGTTCGTCATGGTCAAGTAACATGACCTCCAGAACAGGATTACTGTACCACTCTGGTGCAGATCTCACTCTGGTTTACCTACAAGGTTCGGTAGTAACTTGATCTGAAGTTACATGATCATCATCATTAGCTTCCTCTCCAATTGGTGTAGTAGTCACAGGAACAGATTTCTGTGATGAACTACTTTCCAATAAGGGAGTAGGTACAGTTACCTCATCAAGTTCTACTTTCCTCCCACTCACTTCTTTTGAGAGAAACTCCTTCTCTAGAAAGGATCCATTCTTAGCAACGAATGTCTTGCCTTCGGATCTATGATAGAAGGTGTACCCAACAGTCTCCTTTGGGTATCCTATGAAGACATATTTCTCCGATTTGGGTATGAAACTTTTTCACATAAGCATCACAACCCAAAACTTTATGAAACGACAACTTTGGTTTGTTGCCAAACCATAGTTCAGATTGTGTCGTCTCAACGGATTTAGATGGTGCCCTTTTTAACGTGAATGCATCTGTCTCTAATGCATAACCCCAAAACGATAGTGGTAGATCGGTAAGAGACATCATAGATGGCACTATATCCAATAAAGTACGGTTATGACGATCGGACACACCATTATGTTGTGGTGTTCCAGGTGGCATGAGCTTGTGAAACTATTCCACATTGTTTTAATTGAAGACCAAACTCGTAACTCAAATATTTGTCTCCGCGATCAGATCGTAGAAACCTTACTTTCTTGTCACGATGATTTTCCACTTCACCCTGAAATTATTTGAACTTTTCAAATGTTTCAGACTTATGTTTCATCAAGTAGATATACCCATATCTGCTCAAATCATCTGTGAAGGTCAGAAAATAATGATACCCGCCGCGAGCTTCAACATTCAACGGACCACATACATCTGTATGTATGATCTCTAACAAATCTGTTGCTCTCTCCATAGTACCGGAGAACGGCGTTTTAGTCATCTTGGCCATGAGGCACGGCTCGCAAGTACCAAGTGATTCATAATCAAGTGGTTCCAAAAGTCCATCACTATGGAGTTTCTTCATGCGCTTTACACCGATATGACCTAAACGGCAGTGCCACAAATAATTTGCACTATCATTATTAACTTTGCATCTTTTGGCTTCAATATTATGAATATGTGTAACACTACATCGAGATCCAACGAACTATTTTCATTGGGTGTATGACCATCGAAGGTTTTATTCATGTAAACAGAACAACAATTATTCTCTGACTTTAATGAATAACCGTATTGCAATAAACATGATCAAATCATATTCATGCTCAACACAAACACCAAATAACACTTATTTAGTTTCAACACTAATCCCGGAAGTATAGGGAGTGTGCGATGATGATCATATCAATCTTGGAGCTACTTCCAACACACATCGTCACCTCACCCTTAACTAGTCTCTGTTTATTCTGCAACTCCCGTTTTGAGTTACTAATCTTAGCAACTGAACTAGTATCAAATACTGAGGGGTTGCTATAAACACTAGTAAAACACACATCAATAACATGTATATCAAATATACCTTTATTCACTTTGCCATCCTTCTTATCCGCCAAATACTTGGGGCAGTTCCGCTTCCAGTGATCAGTCCCTTTGCAGTAGAAGCACTTAGTCTCAGGCTTAGGACCAGACTTGGGCTTCTTCACTTGAGCAGCAACTTGCTTGTCGTTCTTCTTGAAGTTCCCCTTCTTCCCTTTGTCGTTTTCTTGAAACTAGTGGTCTCGTCAACCATCAACACTTGATGTTTTTCTTGATTTCTACCTTCGTCGATTTTAGCATCACGAAGAGCTTGGGAATTGTATCTGTTATCCCTTGCATATTATAGTTCATCACGAAGTTCCACTAACTTGGTGATGGTGACTAGAGAATTCTGTCAATCACTATCTTATCTGGAAGATTAACTCTCACTTGATTCAAGAGATTGTAGTACTCAGACAATCTGAGCACATGCTCACTGCTTGAGCGATTCTCCTCCATCTTTTAGCTATAGAACTTTGTTGGAGACTTCATATCTCTCAACTCGGGTATTTGCTTGAAATATTAACTTCAACTCCTGGAACATCTCATATGGTCCATGACGTTCAAAACGTCTTTGAAGTCCTGATTCTAAGCTGTTAAGCATGGTGCACTAAACTGTCAAGTAGTCATCATATTGAGCTAGCCAAATGTTCATAACGTCTGCATTTGCTCCTGCATTAGGTCTGTCACCTAGCGGTGCATCAAGGACATAATTCTTCTGTGTAGCAATGAGGATAAACCTCAGATCATGGATCCAATCTGTATCTTTGCTACTAACATCTTTCAACTTAGTTTTCTCTAGGAACATATATAAAACATAGGGAAGCAACAACGCGAGCTATTGATCTACAACATAGATATGCTAATACTACCAGGACTAAGTTCATGATAAGTTAAAGTTCAATTAATCATATTACTTAAGAACTCCCACTTAGATAGACATTCCTGTAATCCTCTAAGTGATCACGTGATCCAAACCAACTAAACCATGTCCGATCATCACGTGAGATGGAGTAGTTTCAATGGTGAACATCACTGTGTTGATCATATCTACTATATGATTCACGCTCGACCTTTCGGTCTCTGTGTTCCGAGGCCATATCTGTATATGCTTGGCTCGTCAAGTATAACCTGAGTATTCCGCGTGTGCAACTGTTTTGCACCCATTGTATTTGAACGTAGAGCCTATCACACCCGATCATCACGTGGTGTCTCAGCACGAAGAACTTTTGCAACGGTGCATACTCAGGGAGAACACTTCTTTATAATTAGTGAGAGATCATCTTAAAATGCTACCGTCAAACAAAGCAAAAATAAGATGTATAAAAGATAAACATCATATGCAATCAAAATATGTGACATGATATGGCCATCATCATCTTGCGCCTTTGATCTCTATCTCCAAAGTACTATCATGATCTATATCATCACCGGAATGACACCATGATCTCCATCATCTTGATCTATATCAATGTGTCGTCACATGGTCGTCTCGCCAACAATTGCTCTTGCAACTATTGCCATCGCATAGCGATAAAGTAAAGCAATTATTGGGCACTTGCATCTTATGCAATAGAGAGACAACCATAAGGACTTATATCTCATCACGTCTTGACCATATCACATCACAACATGCCCTGCAAAAGCAAGTTATACGTCCTCTACTTTGTTGTTGCAAGTTTTACGTGGCTGCTACGGGCTTAGCAAGAACCGTTCTTACCTACGCATCAAAACCACAATGATAGTTTGTCAAGTTGGTGTTGTTTTAACCTTCGCAAGGACTGGGCATAGCCACACTCGGTTCAACTAAAGTTGGAGAAACTGACACCCGCTAGCCACCTTTGTGCAAAGCACATCGGGAGAACCGGTCTCGCGTAAGCGTACGCGTAATGTCGGTCCGGGCCGCTTCGTCCAACAATACCGCCGAACCAAAGTATGACATGCTGGTAAGCAGTATGACTTATATCGCCCACAACTCACTTGTGTTCTACTCATGCATATAACATCAACACATAAAACCTAGGCTCGGATGCCACTGTTGGAGAACGTAGTAATTTCAAAAAAATTCCTACGCACACACAAGATCATGGTGATGCATAGCAACGAGAGGGGAGAGTGTGATCTACGTACCCTTGTAGACTGACAGCGGAAGCGTTATGACAACGCGGATGATGTAGTCGTACGTCTTCACGGCCCGATCGATCAAGCACCGAAACTACGGCACCTCCGAGTTCTAGCACACATTTAGCTCGATGACGATCCCCGGACTTCGATCAAGCAAAGTGTCGGGGAAGAGTTCCGTTAGCACGACGGCGTGGTGACAATCTTGATGTTCAACTGTCGCAGGGCTTCGCCTAAGCACCACTACAATATTATCGAGGTATATGGTGGAAGGGGGCACCGCACACGGCTAAGAAAACGATCACGAGGATCAACTTGTGTGTCTAGGGGTGCCCCCTGCCCCCGTATATAAAGGAGCAAGGGGAGGAGGCCAGATGGCCCTATTGGCGCACCAAGGAGGAGTCCTCCTCCTAGTAGGAGTAGGACTCCTACTAGGAGGGGGAAAGGAAGTGGGGAGGGAGAAGGAAAGGGGGGGCGCCGCCCCCCCTCTCCTAGTCCAATTCGGACCAAGGGGGGAGGAGGCGCGCGGCCCATCCTGGCTGCCCGTCTCTCTCTCCACTAAGGCCCATATGGCCCATTACTTCTCCCGGGGGGGTTCCGGTAACCCTCCGGTACTCCGGTTTTCTCCGAAATCACCCGAAACACTTCCGGTGTCCGAATATAGCTGTCCAATATATCAATCTTTATGTCTCGACCATTTCGAGACTCCTCGTTATGTCCGTGATCACATCCGGGACTCCGAACTAACTTCGGTACATCAAAAAACATAAAATTATAATATAACTGTCATCGAAACCTTAAGCGTGCGGACCCTACGGGTTCGAGAACAATGTACACATGACCGAGACACGTCTCCGGTCAATAACCAATAGCGGAACCTGGATGCTCATATTGGCTCCCACATATTCTACGAAGATCTTTATCGGTCAGACCGCATAACAACATACGTTGTTCCCTTTGTCATCGGTATGTTATTTGCCCGAGATTCGATCATCGGTATCTCAATACCTAGTTCAATCTCGTTACCAGCAAGTCTCTTTACTCGTTTCGTAATACATCATCTCGCAACTAACTCATTAGTTGCAATGCTTGCAAGGCTTATGTGATGTGCATTACCGAGAGGGCCCAAAGATACCTCTCCGACAATCGGAGTGCAAATCCTAATCTCGAAATACGCCAACCCAACATGTACCTTTGGAGACACCTGTAGAGCTCCTTTATAATCACCCAGTTACGTTGTGACGTTTGGTAGCTCACAAAGTGTTCCTCCGGCAAACGGGAGTTGCATAATCTCATAGTCATAGGAACATGTATAAGTCATGAAGAAAGCAATAGCAACATACTAAACGATCGGGTGCTAAACTAATGGAATGGGTCATGTCAAGCACATCATTCTCCTAATGATGTGATCTCGTTAATCAAATGACGACACATGTCTATGGTTAGGAAACATAACCATCTTCGATTAACGAGCTAGTCAAGTAGAGGCATACTAGTAACACTTTGTTTGTCTATGTATTCACACATGTATTATGTTTCCGGTTAATACAATTCTAGCATGAATAATAAACATTTTCATGAAATAAGGAAATAAATAATAAATTTATTATTGCCTCTAGGGCATATTTCCTTCACCGCTTTCCTCCACGACCAATGCAATCAGTATCTCTTACTCACAAATACTTTTGTGCAAAACTTTCATTTTCATTCTAGGAACTCACCACCTATGGTGGAGTTTCATTTATATGATGAGCACAAAGAGATGTCACTTTATGATTTCTGTCGGATTTGTTTAGTCCCTTTTGAGGGCAAGACAGAAGAACCACATCATGATGATGTGGCTGGGTTTATTGATACTATCACTTTAGGAGAAACTTGGAAGGTTTCCGATGCACGAATCACTAGCATACATTTTCCTGTTTTACGTTACTTTGAATTATTTGCTAGTCGTTGTTTAATTGGACGCGGAAACTGTGGAAACCTTAGTATCCCTGATATAATTATTCTGCACCACGGTTTATACAGTGATAACACTTTTAGTATGGGCGGTATTATTGCTAGACGGTTAAGTATAAACTGTACTAAGGGTCCCATCTTTGTAGGCATCTATGATACACGCCTAGCTGTACAATTTAACATACCTATTAGGCATGCTGAGAAAGAAGAAAAGGTGCTACCCCGTGTTTATCTAGATCATAAAAGTATGGTGGCACACGATTTTATTGTTAAGAATAGGGCAGGAGAGCTTAAATATCAATTGTTCTTTAACAAACATCACCCTAAGACTATTATCCTACCTGCTCCTTCTTTGTTTGATTTGACTGTAGGCACGTACCTTGTTCCGTTGACGGCTATTCACGCCTACCGGAACCCTGCACCAGCCGAGGAGCCAGAACCGGAACCACAATTTGATCCTTCACGGTAGTCTAACTATCAATGGGATCCGGAGATGATTGCCAGCCAGTGGCAATCGGAGCCTTCTTCTTCCTCATCACAGTACGACCCCAAAAACTATTATTATGGGTATCCGCCAGGCCAGCCGTGGCCATAGACCAACTTAGGCCAAAAGCCAAAGCTTGGGGGAGTACGTATTTCTCACGGACATTACATTTATGTTCACACACACTCATTGCTAGATGTCGGTGCTCATACTTTTTCACTGTAATATCCATGCTAGTTTATTTTCTTTTTCCTGCTTTCTTCTTGTGTGTTTGCTAAACCTTAAGAAAAAACAAAAAAAATTAGTAGTAGTTATTTTTCTGCTGTAGTAGTAATAATTAAAAAGAAAACCCAAAAATATTTCCCATTCTTCTTTTGCTTGTTGGGAGCTTTCCCGTGTAAATAGTTTTATTTCTTTTCTTTTCTTTGGGGTCAGTAGGAGAAGACCATGATTAAATTGTTGAAGTGACTCTTATATGCATTATTGTTGATTTAACCCAGAGCCCATATTGCCTTGTCTTCTCCTGTTTATTGAATGCTCGCAGATTCCAGCTTAGTCCAATGCACGTGCACTCTTATTATTATTCACATCGTTCGGTCGTGCAAGTGAAAGGCAATTATGATGATATATGATGGACTGACTGAGATGAGAAAAGCTGGTATGAACTCGATCTCTTTTGTTTTTGTAAATATGATGAGTCCCTCATTCTTGATTCAGATTATTATGAATAAACATGTTTGCAATGACAATTAGAGATCATAGTTGCTTGTGCCATGCTTGATTATCTATGAGTCATAATGATTTACCTTGTGTGCCAACATGCTATTGAGATGATTATGATGTGGTATGATGGGGTGGTATCCTCCTTTGAATGATTTAAGTGACTTGACTTGGCACATGTTCACGCATGTAGTTGAAACAAAATCAACATAGCCTTCACGATATTTATGTTCATGGTGGATTATATCCTACTCATGCTTGCATCCAATGTTTATTAATTTTAATGCATGTACATGGCTGTTGTCGCTCTCTAGTTGGTCGCTTCCCAGTCTTTTGCTAGCCTTCACTTGTACTAAGCGGGAATACTGCTTGTGCATCCAATCCCTTAAACCCCAAAGTTATTCCAGATGAGTCCACTATACCTTCCTATATGCGGTATCTACCTGCCGTTCCAAGTAAATTTGTATGTGCCAAACTCTAAACCTTCAAATAAACATTCTGTTTTGTATGCTCGAATAGCTCATGTATCAACCAAGGTTGTCCTTATCTTCCATTTTAGGTGGGTTATTCTCAAGAGGAGTGGACTCCGCTCTTCACTCACGAGAAAATGGCTGGTCACCGGGATGCCCAGTCCCATGCTTTATGCAAATTAAATCAAAATTAATTGCAAACAAAACTCCCCCTGGGACCTGATGTATGTTGGAGGCACTCGTTGTTTCGAGCAAGCCATGGATTGATGCTTGTTGGTGGAGGGGGAGTATAAACTTTGCCATTCTGTTTGGGAACCACCTATAATGTGTTTAGCATGGAAGATATCACCATCTCTTAGTTGTTACGTTGACAATGAAAGTATACCGCTCAAAATACAATTTATCTCTATTTCAAAACCGTGCTCTGGCACCTCTACAAATGCCTGCTTCCCTCTGCGAAGGGCCTATCCATTTACTTTTATGTTGAGTCATCACCCTCTTATTAAAAAGCACTAGCTGGAGAGCACAACCGTCATTTGCATTCATCACTGTTAATTTATATTAGGTATGACTATGATTGGATCTCTTTTACCATGAATTACAATGTCTAGTCAGTCCTTGATCTTTAAAGGTGCTCTGCATTTATGTTTTACGGTTTCAGAAAGGGCTAGCGAGATACCATCTTGTTATATCATATTATGATTGTTTTGAGAAAGTGTTGTCATCCGAGATTTATTATTATGGCTTGCTAGTTGATTATGCTATTGATATGAGTAATTATGAGACTTGAGAATTATTGCAAATGTGGTTAGTTATGATCTATGCTGAAAACTTGAATGCTGGCTTGACATAGTTACAACAACAAGAGCAAACAGAGTTTGTAAAAGTTTTTCTTTCTTTCTTTCAGTTTGTCAACTGAATTGCTTGAGGACAAGCAAGGGTTTAAGCTTGGGGGAGTTGATACGTCTCCGTCGTATCTACTTTTCCAAACACTTTTGCCCTTGTTTTGGACTCTAACTTGTATGATTTGAATGGAACTAACCCGGACTGACGCTGTTTTCAACAGAATCGCCATGGTGTTGTTTTATGTGCAAAAAACAAATATTCTCAGAATGACCTGAAACTCCACGGAACATCTTAGAAAATAATAAAAAATCCTCGCCAAAGATGAAGACCAGGGGGCCCACACCCTTCTCATGAGGGTGGGGGCGCGCCCCCCCTAGGGCGCGGCCCCCTACCTCGTGGGCCCCCTGGATGCCCTCCGACGCCAACTCCAACTCTATATATTTACTTTCGGAGAGAAAAAATAAGGGAGAAGAAATCATCGCGTTTTACGATACGGAGCCGCCGCCAAGCCCTAAAACCTCTCGGGAGGGCTGATCTGGAGTCCGTTCGGGGCTCCGGAGAGGGGGATTCATCGTCGTCGTCATCATCAACCATCCTCCATCACCAATTTCATGATGCTCACCGCCGTGCGTGAGTAATTCCATCGTAGGCTTGCTGGACGGTGATGGGTTGGATGAGATTTATCATGTAATTGAGTTAGTTTTGTTAGGGTTTGATCCCTAGTATCCATTATGTTCTGAGATTGATGTTGATATGACTTTGCTATGCTTAATGCTTGTCACTAGGGCCCGAGTGCCATGATTTCAGATCTGAACCTATTATGCTTTCATGAATACATGTGAGTTCTTGATCCTATCTTGCAAGTCTATAGTCACCTACTATGTGTTATGATCTGGCAACCCTGAAGTGACAATAATCGGGACCACTCCCGGTGATGACGTTAGTTTGAGGAGTTCATGTATTCACTATGTGCTAATGCTTTGTTCCGGTTCTCTATTAAAAGGAGGCCTTAATATCCCTTAGTTTCCAATAGGACCCTGCTGCCACGGGAGGGTAGGACAAAAGATGTCATGCAAGTTCTTTTCCATAAGCACGTATGACTATATACAGAATACATGCCTACATTATATTGATGAATTGGAGCTAGTTCTGTGTCACCCTATGTTATGACTGTTACATGATGAACTGCATCCGGCATAATTATCCATCACTGATCAGGTGCCTACGAGTTTGCCATATATTGGTTTACGCTTATTTACTTTCCCGCTGCTACTGTTACAATCACTACAAAATACCAAAAACATTACTTTTGTTGTCTTTACTTTTGTTGCTGCTACCACCACTATCATATTACTGTGCTACTAAACACTTTGTTGCAGATATTAAGTTTCCAGGTGTGGTTGAATTGACAACTCAGTTGCTAATACTTGAGAATATTCTTTGGCTCCCCTTGTGTCGAATCAATAAATTTGGGTTGAATACTCTACCCTCGAAAGCTGTTGTGATCCCCTATACTTGTTGGTTATCACGCGTGTGCATCGCCGGCCATGGCGCTGGGGGATGAACGCCACGGCCCCTGCCTTCTGTAGCAGGAGGTGGAGGAAAGTGGGGCTGGGCTGGGCCAGTAGATTGTTCAATGGGCTGGTTAAGTGCACATTACATATTTTTGCTTTTTTCCGTCAAACCTTTTGTCTCAATTTTCTATTTATTTTAGGCACTAAATGATATTAGTTCTATAAGATAGTGCACATATAATCCAAATACAATGTTTTGGGGGCTACACACAAGGTTCCATTTTATTTGGGAAGGTTTATACATTTGTTTACTTTGAAAAGGCCATTTTATTTTCTGTTAGACCACTTATTAATTTTCCTAGGAATTATTTGTGAGTCCAATAAAGTTGGTTTCAACAAGAAGATGATCAAGGGAATTTATAGAGTTATTCGAACATGTTTGTTTTATTATTTGAAGAGATAATTATTTTGACTTTATTTTAAATTTGAATTTTGAATCGGTTTTGAATAAAGGCGAGTTTAACAGATGTAATTGTGGTGACATGGCATCATTAGCAGGGAATTACTGTAGCTTAATTATCCGGGCGTCACAATTCTCCTCCACTACAAGAAATCTCGTCCTGAGATTTAAGAGGGGGAGGAAGGGGGAAGGGATTTGGTTACGAAATTCTAACGAATTTTCTCGGTCTTAGTTGCTCTTCTCGAATAGGTCGATTCGTAGAGTTGATATCTTCATTCATATCAATGCATCACGATGAAGTTGTCGTCCTTCCTTTAGGATCTTCACCATACTTACGAAAGGATAAGAGGTAGAAAACTCTATAAGGACAGATTCTAACAAAATTGAGCATCAGACGGTTAACTCAGGGGAAGAAGCATAAGTATCTCTCGAATTGAAACTTAAGAAGATCTCAAGAGCAAAGTAAGAAGGTACCATGAGAAGTTTCAAACGGATAGGAAATGGTTTGATGTCTGAAACAACGTGCGAAAGGGGTCTAGAGCAACGACATTGAGTATTGCATCTATTACCAGAATAGATCACTAGGATGGTGGCCTGTGAATTACAAACGAGGCCACACGCGAGGGATAACTTTGGAAACCGTGGGTGTACAGGAGAGTCAGGTTTCGATCCTGTGGAACTGTGGGTTATGGGCCCACCATGTGGGTTAAAAGTAGGAAGGGCGGTAATGTCTTGCACGATAATGTAAGCAAGGCATGTCAGAAGATAGCCTGTCAGTTATGTCGGCAACAACATTGGTACCAGGGGCTAGGGACGAAGAGAACCATTTTCCCGCTCGTTGAACAAGGCGGGCCAATAGGCAAAGTTCTCGTCCATCGATGGTTACCGGAATGTTATCAACAATAGTAACAGGGTCTTGCTGACAGAATTGTACACCGAGGTGTTTGCATAAGCAGGAGAATATTACTGCTTAGATTTTGGATAAACCAAACAATGGAAAGGATAATATGATTATCAAATTAAATAGAACAATGGAAAGGAAAATGTGTTTAAACACATATTTCAGGGGTATATCGTTCCCAAGGACAAGTAGAGCATGATATCCATGACAGGATATAACGTAGAAAACCCTTTAGGAAAGGGGAGAGAAATTTCATGACATTTCCAAAACAACGGTGTTTGGATAATTGATAAGGACAATTTAGCATTGTGCTTCAATTGTTTTTATTAAAAATTGGAGTACTACTGACATGCTTTGAGATAGCATTGACATGGTCTTCACGCAAAGGTCAGACTCTGGATACACGAAGGATTCATCAGGAATGACTTGGTAGAATAAGTCTTACCATTTCCTCATGGAAGAATGGTTATCCCTACTAAAAGGATACCATAGCAATAGGTCCTTCGACCAGGTGTGCTACGCATGATATCACCTTACTGGGTTATATAAAGACCAATGCTATGACTCTTGGAAAATGTTCCAACCATCATATCTGACCGAGATTCAGATCTGATTGGTGTCTGGATACCTCAGACTCAGGATGCCTGAGAAGAAAAAGGTGCAACACAACATGACGGGATGACATTGTAAGATTCTTAGGAAATGAACTATGGAAGCATGTTTCTAAACAAGAGTCCATCATTAAAACCAAGGAGAGGATGAAGAGGTGGCTAATGGGCTCAGCGACAATTCATCGAGATTTCCAAAAAGACGGATTCCCACAACTATGAGAACAAGGAGATATCATTTGTCAGATCAAATGATATATTGATGTATGCTCGAGGAAAACATACACAATTAAATATTGGTTGAAAGGTGCACGTGAGATATGGGCTTAGGTAGGATGATCAATGCTAGAATGGTGAATCAATAACTAATAGTCTAAGAATGAACCATCGATCGTTAACTTCAAAGCAATAGGGTTGCTAGAAGTACATAATCCAAAAAGCACCGTTCACTTGTTGGTATGCCGGTTAGAATCAACACGGGAACCAAGAAATAATGGTTATGGTAAGAAGTATCACTATTTCAAGATTTCTTAAGGTGTGGAGCAATCCTCACAACATCCTTGACGTAAAAGACAAAAATACTTCAAGGTAGAATATAACCTAAGCTAGATAGCAAGGAAGTCAAGGTACAACACAAAACATGAACAAGTTTGTGTTGGGGGAGGCAAGAATGTTGTCGATGATAACACAAATCATTGAGGGGCAAGGATAGTATTTCCCATCATGAATTCGATTGATATCCTGGAAGAGCTCAGAATGTTGATGATGATCACGACACAACTGTCAAGAGATTTCATGAAGATGTAATCGATCGACGATGACATCAAGTCAAAGGAATGATGAAGCGAAAGGTTATTGGAACCACGGGTACGTCACTAACTCAGAATCAAGCTTGTTGTTCAAGGCAAAATGATAAGACAGGGAAGATCGACGTAAGCTTAGCTCATCGTCAAAAGTTGTGCTCCGGGATTAAGAACCAGGTAGCACAGATAAAACCAGCACGATAATGATATAGCCGATCAGGTTAGGAATGACTTGAAGGGTTATTAAACTCGTAAGCAACGAAAATTACTTAAGAGTTATTGAATCGGAGTGCAGAATCGATTCACTATTCGGTGTTCTCGGTTGACGACAACCCATAACGCAGGAAAAATTGGATTCGGTGAGAAATAATAGCTGATGAAGATCCCATAAAAAGTTATGCAGTTCCATGATATTCTCGAGATACCAGGGTGTAATACTAGACAATAGATCAAAGTAAAGGTTGGACTGGTGTATTCATCCACAGAAGACAAGTGCTTAAACTTGCCCATGAAATGGGATCAGAGAAGAACATATGGTTGGAAACACGATTGCAAAGGATGAATTCATCGATACCAAAGGATATTATTTCAAGGAAATAGTTATTATTACGAGAAGCTTCCATGATAAGGTATACATCGTGTGCATGGGCATGAACATAGGGTTCAAGGTCGACTCCCACTTATTCAATGCATAACCTTTCATTCACCTCTCGTATTTCGAAAATGACATTAGTTGTTGAAAGTTTTTACCTGGTGCAATACCAGATAAGTATGACCCGTGAAATCTTTTGGGTTCACGCGGGTTAGGGAAGGCGTAGGTTCAACCCATCAGGGCACCTTAGGAACATATACCACAAACTTCAGAGTAAATAATACAAGCTTGAAAGTAGAGCATGGTTCACAAAGCTGAGGATATAATTTACCAAAGGCATTATATACCCATGGAAAGGCTCACAAGTTTATTCAATATGAAGGACACGGTCCGATAAAATCAGACAAAGGGTGTGGTGGTCCACAAGGGGTCTGCACTATTATCTTCAA
>NC_057800.1:638737079-638744308 GCF_018294505.1 Triticum aestivum | reverse complement strand
TGATGGGGTTATGTACCTAGGGTAGGGTCATGGACCTGATCCAAGTAACTTACCCCAGGACATCCTTAGAAGAGGTCGCCTTCCAGTCGACCAACGAGGATTCACTCGACTGGCCTGAAGGACTCGACCACGAAGACTCACTCGACCACCAGGAGGTCAGGAGGCACTCTGCACTGCAACGGCCTGTAATCAAGTAGACTTTATGATAGTAAAGGCCTTTATGTGGGGCGTTACCAGTAACGCCCCAGACTTAACTCACCTTAAACCCTCTCCTACGTGGGCTGGCTGGGGTCCTGGCGCACTCTATATAAGCCACCCTCCTCCACAGGCAGAGGGGTTCGGCACCTTGTAATTCATACATTCATAATCCACTCGACCGCCTCCGGGCTCCGAGACGTAGGGCTGTTACTTCTTTCGAGAAGGGCCTGAACTCGTACATCCTTTGTGCTTACAACCTCTCCATAGCTAGGACCTTGCCTCTCCATACCTACCCCCCACTCTACTGTCAGGCTTAGAACTACGACAGTTGGCGCCCACCGTGGGGCAGGTGTTTTAGCGATTTTGTGGAGAAGTTGCGATTCTTCCGAGTACTTTCATCATGGTGTCTGCTGGAGTTTTGGTCGAGGGTCAAGAGATCCGTCTCGGCACTCTCACCTTCATCGCCGACGACTCCGCATGGCTCCAGGAGGCTCCACTCGACGTAGATGCGCTCCCCGTCTGCGGTGCGACGCATTTTCGCGCATGTGTCCGCGGCGTTCTGCTGCGGCAACCGTCGACCCAGTATCGGTCGGCGCCTCCATCGTCCACCCTCCCGGTCTCCCGCCAGCGCAAGCGCTCAGGCCGGTCGAGGCTTCAGCGATGGGTGAGTCACGCGGTGGCTCGCCAATCGGCCACTACACAAGTTGCGGCAATCGAGCCCAACGAATCTCTCTACGGCTTGTTCGATCAGTCGACTGGCTCCGGAGAGACTGCATCCGAGTGCGGAAGCAGTGATCCAGCGGCGGAAATCTTGATGGTCGACGGGCCCCACAGCCCTCCTGGCTTCACCCGTGGTGGTGGAGCAGGTGACGGCGGCGACCCTGCACGAGACTACGAAGAGTACCAGCCCGAGCCACTCGACTCTCTGCAAAGAGAAGAGCTTCGCCGCAGGAACGAGGA
Organism: Triticum aestivum; assembly: GCF_018294505.1. Taxonomy (NCBI): domain Eukaryota; kingdom Viridiplantae; phylum Streptophyta; class Magnoliopsida; order Poales; family Poaceae; genus Triticum; species Triticum aestivum. The sequence goes on along the minus strand of NC_057800.1, from coordinate 638,743,150 downwards.
TCCCCTGCGTATTCCCATCGCAGGAGAAACCCCCGAGGCTCGTGCCTTGGAGGAGGCGCGTCTGGCCAATTTGGCCGAGCGCACTCGACTGGAGAACCTTCAGCGAGCACTCGACGAGCGCGCGCGGCAACGAGTTCCCGACACCAGTCGACGTCAACTCTTCCCGCTGACTCAGGTATATCGAACCCCAATTCAGAATTTAGCAGCTGCGACCCGTATAGCAGAGTCCATTCAGCCTTCGCAGTCGGAAGCTGGCAGAGGTTTGCTGCAGATCAGGAATCTGCTCCGGGCAGCAGGAGATCAGAATTCAGCCGTGTCTCAGTCGCGCAACAGAATTCACAGTCGATCTGTCACTGTGAATACGGTTCAGTCGGCTCACAGCCCCAGATCGCCTCCGCGGCGCGAAGGGCGTGAGAATCGGCGAGATCAATATGGCGACAGACTCAACCGAGATGATAGGCATCAAGTGCCCTATTCCCCTCCGAGGGGTGGGTCTTACGCTCCTCGGCAGCCAGATGATAGGCGTCAGTACAGTACAGGGCGTAGGGTTCCAGTTGACCCCAGAGAGCCAGGCTTCGACGCGCGATCCATTATCGTGCAAGGGTTGGTCGACCGGAACAGAGCCCATCGAGGCGCACTCGACAGAGATGTACCCACGAGCAGTCGAGTACATGTTTCTGGTCCTGAATGTTTCAGCAGAGCTATCAGAGCCGCAGTTATCCCCCCCAATTTCAGGTTGGCAACAGGAGTCAGCAAGTTCACTGGTGAGTCTAAGCCTGAAACTTGGCTTGAAGACTACCGAGTGGCAGTTCAGATCGGTGGTGGGAACGACGAGGTGGCCATGAAGCATTTGCCCCTCATGTTGGAAGGTTCTGCCAGGGCATGGTTGACTCAATTACCTCCTAGCAGCATTTACACTTGGGAAGATCTGTCCCGAGTGTTCGTCAGAACGTTTGAAGGGACTTGCAAGTGACCAGCGGGATTGACAGAGTTGCAAGTCTGCGTGCAGAAAACTAATGAGACTCTCAGAGAGTATATTCAGAGGTGGATCACTTTGCACCACACTGTGGAAAATGTCTCTGATCATCAGGCAGTATGCGCCTTCAAAGACGGCGTCAAGAACAGAGAACTGAGTTTGAAATTTGGTCGAACCGGTGACATGACCTTGAGTCGGATGATGGAGATTGCTACCAAGTATGCCAACGGCGAAGAAGAAGACCGACTCCGAAGCGGCAAGCACAAGCCGAGTCAGTCGGAAAAAGGAAACACCAGTCGGAAACAGAAGCGAAAGGCTGAACCGGCAGCTCCTGGAGAGGCTCTGGCCATGACTCAAGGAAAGTTTAAGGGGAAACCAAAAGGATCCTGGAACCCCAAGAAGGTAAAGGATAAAGAAGGGAACGACGTGATGGATATGCCGTGTCACATTCACACGAAGAAAGATGAAGAGGGGAATATCATTTACCCAAAGCACACCACTCGCCAATGTCGACTCCTGATCCAGCAGTTTCAGGGAAAACAGTCTAAGGACAAGGAGAAGGAGTCGGACAAGGCCGAAGACAAAGAGGACAGTGAGGGAGGATATCCGCATATAAACTCCACTCTGATGATCTTTGCAGATGTGGAAAGCAGAAGTCGACTGAAAGTGATTAACCGAGAGGTGAACATGGTTGCCCCAGCAAAGGCAAATTATCTGAAGTGGTCTCAAACACCCATCACCTTCGACCAATCTGATCACCCGACTCATATTGCCACCCCCGGGAGGCAAGCTTTGGTGGTCGATCCGGTTGTCGAAGGCACTCGACTGACAAAGGTGCTGATGGATGGTGGAAGTGGGCTGAACTTATTGTATGCAGACACATTGAAAGGTATGGGCATTCCGATGTCCCGACTGAGCACTAGTAACATGAGCTTCCATGGAGTTATACCAGGAAAGAAGGCCGAGTCACTCGGCCAGATAGCTTTGGACGTAGTGTTTGGCGATTCAAAGCATTTTCGCAAAGAAAAGTTGACGTTTGAGGTCGTGGATTTTCAAAGTGCATATCATGCCATTTTGGGGAGACCAGCCTATGCACGGTTCATGGCTCGACCATGTTACGTGTACCTCAAATTGAAGATGCCCGGTCCCAAAGGTGTGATCACTGTCACCGGTGATAGGAAAAAGGCAGAGGAGTGCTTTCAGAAGGGCTCCAAGATTGCCGATTCCCAAGTGACAGCGGTCGAGTTCGAAGAATACAAGCAAAACGCAGATCCGAGTGACTTGCTGCGATCCAAGAAGCCTGCCACAGAGTCTGCATTCCAGTCGTCCGGTGAGACGAAGCCTGTTCACATTCACCCGACCGACCCCGAAGCAGCTCCGACCCGCATCTCCACAACACTCGACCCAAAATAGGAAGAAGCGCTCATCCAGTTCCTCCGTGAGAACTGGGACATTTTTGCATGGAAGTCCGCTGACATGCCAGGTGTTCCCAGGGGACTGGCTGAGCATCGCCTAAGAGTCGACTCGTCTGCAAAACCAGTCAAAGAGCATCTTCGGCGGTCCGCCGTCCAGAAGAGAAAGGCCATCGGTGAAGAAGTGGCTCGACTGTTGGCGGCAGGATTTATCCGAGAGATATACCACTCCGAGTGGCTCGCTAATGTCGTCATGGTTCCTAAGAAGGACAAGTCGCTCCGAATGTGCATTGATTTCAAGCACATCAACCGGGCCTGCCCGAAAGATCACTTTCCTCTCCCTCGCATAGATCAAATTGTTGACTCGACCGCGGGATGCGAGAGGTTGTCTTTTTTAGATGCTTACTCCGGGTACCACCAGATCCGTCTGTACGGGCCCGATGAGGTAAAAACAGCTTTCATCACTCCATTCAGGTGCTTCTGCTATATCACCATGCCATTCGGCCTCAAGAATGCCGGAGCCACATTTATGCGAATGATTCAGAAGTGTCTACTCACCCAAATCAGTCGGAATGTGGAAGCTTATATGGATGATATTGTTGTCAAGTCACGAAAAGGTTCCGACCTGCTCGCTGACCTCGCCGAAACATTTGCCAACCTCAGAAGGTATGATATCAAGCTCAATCCATCAAAGTGCACATTTGGAGTTCCTGGTGGCAAGTTACTCGGTTTTCTCGTTTCCGAACGGGGAATCGACGCTAACCCAGAGAAGATTGGCACTATTCTCCGAATGAAACGCCCTGTGCGAGTGCACGATGTCCAGAAGCTTACTGGATGCTTGGCCGCATTAAGTCGATTCATCTCACGACTCGGTGAAAAGGCACTGCCTCTTTACCGACTGATGAAGAAGGCTGACAAGTTCGAGTGGACTCCAGAAGCTGATGCAGCGTTTGCCGAGCTAAAAGCTCTGCTCTCCACCCAGCCGGTGCTCGCTGCTCCAATCAGCAAAGAGCCTCTGTTGCTCTACATCGCAGCCACAGGACAAGTCGTCAGTACTGTGCTAACGGTCGAGCGGGAAGAAGAAGGAAAAGCTCTCAAAGTTCAGCGCTCAGTGTATTATTTGTCTGAAGTCTTGACTCCATCCAAGCAGAGATATCCTCATTATCAGAAGCTTGTGTATGGAATATACATGACCACAAAGAAGGTTGCTCATTATTTCTCCGACCATTCCATCACAGTCGTCAGCGACGCTCCACTATCAGAGATTTTGCACAACAGAGATGCAACTGGTCGAGTGGCCAAATGGGCGATTGAACTTCTTCCCCTTGATATCAAGTTTGAGGCAAAGAAAGCCATTAAGTCCCAGGTGATAGCAGATTTCCTCGCCGAGTGGATTGAACAACAGCAGCCGACTGAAGTTCACTCGGAGCATTGGACCATGTTTTTCGATGGCTCTAAGATGTTGAATGGTTCCGGCGCTGGGGTTGTCCTGGTTTCCCCCAGAGGAGATAAGCTCAGATATGTGCTCCAGATTCACTTTGATTCCTCCAACAATGAGGCAGAATATGAGGCCCTCCTATATGGGTTGCGCATGGCCATTTCACTCGGCGTCCGTCGCCTAATGGTCTATGGCGACTCGGATTTAGTGGTCAATCAGGTGATGAAAGAGTGGGACGTGAGAAGCCCAGCCATGACTGGATACTGCAGTGCAGTGAGGAAGCTGGAGAAGAAGTTCGAGGGGTTGGAGCTCCATCATATACCCCGACTGAAAAATCAAGCAGCTGATGATCTAGCAAAGATAGGTTCCAAGAGAGAAGCCATTCCGAGTGGTGTGTTCTTGGAGCATATACACACTCCGTCAGTCAAAGAAGATCCTTTCACCGAAGAAACTCCGCAGCCCAAGAGCGCCACAGATCCGACTGAAGTTGAAGTCCCAGCGGTGGTCGACTTGGTCATGGAGGTTTTGGTGATCATTCCCGACTGGACGATTCCGTATGTCGCATATATCTTGAGGAAAGAGCTTCCGGAGGATGAGGAAGAGGCTCGACAGATCGTCCGTCGATCTAAGGCCTTTACCGTAATCAAAGGACAATTATACAGAGAAAGCGCGACTGGAGTCGGTCAGAAGTGCATAACACCAGAAGAAGGTCGACTCATCCTCAATGATATTCACTCGGGGACCTGTGGTCATCATGCGTCCTCTCGGACCATCGTGGCCAAAGCATACCGAGCCGGATTTTACTGGCCCAAGGCGAATGAGATGGCAAAGGAGATAGTGGATAAGTGCGAGGGATGTCAGTTCTACTCGAATATGTCGCACAAGCCTGCGTCAGCTTTGAAGACCATCCCACTCGTCTGGCCTTTTGCAGTTTGGGGGCTGGACATGGTCGGCCCTTTGAGAACAGGACGAAGTGGCTTCACGCATGTACTGGTGGCAGTCGACAAATTCACCAAGTGGATCGAGGCTAAACCAATCAAGAGCCTTGACACCGGTACTGCTGTTAGCTTCATCAGGGAACTAATATTCAGATATGGAGTCCCGCACAGCATCATTACGGATAATGGGTCGAACTTTGACTCAGAGGAATTCAGAGCTTTCTGCAACTCCCAAGGCACGCGGGTCGACTACGCTTCAGTCGCCCATCTGCAGTCGAATGGACAAGCAGAGCGAGCTAATGGGCTGATTCTTAAAGGATTGAAGCCTCGACTAATGCGTGATCTCAAACACGCGACTGGAGCTTGGGTCGACGAACTTCCCTCAGTGCTTTGGGGGCTGCGGACCACACCTAATCGGTCGACCGGAAGAACTCCATTCTTCTTGGTCTACGGAGCTGAAGCAGTTCTGCCGAGTGATCTTCTCCACAATGCTCCTCGAGTTGAAATCTACAACGAAGCAGAGGCTGAACAAGCGCGGCAGGACGCAGTCGACCTTTTAGAGGAAGAAAGGGAGATGGCTCTGATCCGGTCGACCATCTACCAACAAGATCTGCGCCGTTTCCACGCCCGAAATGTGAGAGGACGAGCCTTCCAGGAAGGGGATTTGGTTCTCCGAGTGGATCAGCACAAACCACACAAGCTTGCTCCTTCTTGGGAAGGCCCCTTCATCGTCACCAAAGTTCTCCACAACGGGGCGTACCGTCTTTACAACGTCGAGCATAATATCGACGAGCCCCGAGCTTGGAACGCGGAGCTACTCCGCCCATTTTACACTTAAGTTTATCACCCGGATGAGTTGCAATAAAGTACTTCTGTAGTTCATGGACCTCAAAATAATAGTGTCAAAGTTCCTCCATAATTTCTGTCACTTTTTATTTTTGTCCAATAAAATTCCCCCTCAGTGGGTGACTTAGCCGCGAATCCGTTTCGCCTAAGTTTGTAAAAATCCTACCGAGTGGTGAGCCAGACTCCCACTCGGAGGCTTAGCTGCGAATCCGTTTCGCCTAAGTTATAAAAATCCTACCGAGTGGTAAGCCAGCTTCCCACTCGGAGGCTTAGCTGCAGTCCAAGGACTCGCCTAAGTTTATCAAAATCCTACCGAGTGGTAAGCCAGACTTTCACTCGGAGGCTTAGCTGCAGCCCTGTGCTCGCCTAAGTCGTAAAAATCCTACCGAGTGAAGAGCAACCCTCTCACTCGGGGGCTTAGCTGCAGTCCAAGCACTCGCCTAAGTTTATCAAAATCCTAC
>NC_057800.1:638736462-638737069 GCF_018294505.1 Triticum aestivum | reverse complement strand
AGCATAATATCGACGAGCCCCGAGCTTGGAACGCGGAGCTACTCCGCCCATTTTATACTTAAGTTTTATCACTCGGATGAGTTGCAATAAAGTACTTCTGTAGTTCATGGACCTCAAAATAATAGTGTCATAGTTCCTCCATAATTTCTGTCACTTTTTATTTTTGTCCAATAAAATTCCCCCTCAGTGGGTGACTTAGCTGCGAATCCGTTTCGCCTAAGTTTGTAAAAATCCTACCGAGTGGTGAGCCAGACTCCCACTCGGAGGCTTAGCTGCGAATCCGTTTCGCCTAAGTTATCAAAATCCTACCGAGTGGTAAGCCAGACTTCCACTCGGAGGCTTAGCTGCAGTCCAAGGACTCGCCTAAGTTTGTCAAAATCCTACCGAGTGGAGAGCAAACCTCTCACTCGGGGGCTTAGCTGCAGTCCAAGCACTCGCCTAAGTTATCAAAATCCTACCGAGTGGTAAGCCAGACTTTCACTCAGAGGCTTAGCTGCAGCCCTGCGCTCGCCTAAGTTATAAAAATCCTACCGAGTGAAGAGCAACCCTCTCACTCGGAGGCTTAGCTGCAGTCCAAGCACTCGCCTAAGTTACAAAAATCCTACCG
>NC_057800.1:638730966-638735157 GCF_018294505.1 Triticum aestivum | reverse complement strand
TGGTCACTAAGTCAAGAGGATGGTCGAATGGAAAAATCACAATTGGAAATGTCTGCCAAGCATAGAGGTTTACCTTCAAGCATAAGAAACAGCTTCTTGGCAAGTCCACTCAGGAAGGCCTCCAGATCAGTTTTCTTCCCAGTCAATTTGCTGACTTGGTCGGTCAGTGCAGCTTTATCAGTTTTCAGTCGACTGACCTCCTTGTTGGCAATCCCAAGAGCAGCTTTCAGATTGGTATTGTCTTGTTCAAGCTTGGTGACTGAAGCTAACTTCTCGTCGGCAAGCTTGATCTTCTCAGCTAGCTCAAGGTCTTTCTTCTGCTGGGCCTCCCTTACCTTACCTACAAGTTACAGCAAGATCAGATTTTGAAACAAGCAAGGGGAAAAGCAGTCGTCAGGGTCTCACCAAACATACCTTCGGTCTCCTCCTTTGCCTTTGTCAGCTTCTCCTGAACTAGCTTCAAGCTCAGCTCGACTTGAATATGCTTGTGTTCCAGCTCTGAGTAGCGAGCCACAAGATCACAAGAGTTCTGCGAAGAACCAATCAACTAAATGTCAAATATAATTCACTTCCGAGTGAAAAAGGGAAAAACACACGTTTCTAAGACTACAGCCGAATACAAGCATTCGACCGTAGTCTCGGGGACTACACCCAGTGGGTGCACTCAGCGTGCCCCCACTAATCCTGTTGAAGATAAAGTCGACCAGTCGACCTCAAAAAAAAAAGAAAAAAAAAGTGTGTGAGATGCATTCTCTAAGACTGTGATCAACTGCAAGCAGTCGACCACAGTCTCGGGGACTACACCCAGTGGGTGCACTCAGCGTGCCCCCACCGGTTTGTGAAATCCAGTCGACCAGTCGACTGACAGAAAGATTGACATCATAAAGCCTAAGGCCGACTGCCAGCAGTCGACCTTAGCCTTGGGGACTACACCCAGCGGGTGCACTCAGCGTGCCCCCGCTAACACGGAGTTTATTCGACACACCCACTGGGTGATTACTATAAATACTGGAAAAGAAAAGTTTTTGGTAGCATATCCAACAGAACAAACAGCGGTCGACTGACCTGGACATTGCTTTGGAGGGCAGAGCTGGCGTCATAAGCTGCCTGGCTCGCGTCCCGGATGGTCTTCAGCTGCTCCATCATGAGTCCCGCCTGGCGTATTGCCTCCTTCGCTGCGCCAGCTTGGTCCTCTGGGACGTGGTGCGTCGTGAAGAGGGAGGGCTGCTGAGCTCTCGTCAGTGGATTTGTGAAGGACACCGTGTGTCGAGTGGTGTTCTCTTCCTCCACAGTCAGAATCTCAGGCGCCGTCACATCCTGAGGTACCTTACTGGCGGACGCTTTCCGACTCCTCCTGCGTGTCAGTGGTTCTTCATCCTCGTCGTTGTCAGGAAGATTGATAACAGTATGGGGCAGAGCTGCGAAGAAGAATCAGGATCAGAGGTCGCGAGTCAGTCGACTAAAAACGGTGTTAAGAATACAGTACCTGGGTTCGAAGTTGCCGCATCCTCCATCTCGTGGTCATCGGCCCGGGCCGAGGTCTCAGAAGTAGCAGCACTGCAACTCCAAAGGATCAGTCGACTAACTTCAGCGTCGACCAGAAATAAAGTTCACACAGAATAAGAAAATATGAGCAGCACGGTTACCCTGATATGGTAGGGATGGACACCTTCATCTTCGGCAAGAGTTTGATCGGCTTCGACGAGGCCGCCCTGGGCTGCTTCGGCGCCTTTTCAGTCGGCGCTGGAGAGGTGGCCCTAGGGCGCTTGGTCGACTGCGTCGCAACCCCCTTGCCACGTTCAGTCGAAGGGTTGTGGACGAGCTTCGACCGCCTTTCCGAGCGCGGCGGCACGACCTCCTCCTCCTCCTCTTCCTCGTCCTCGACGTCGTCTTCATCACCGACATCATCATCATCGTCGTCATCGTCCTCTGCGACATCCGAGTCCCATTCCTCCTCTTCCTGGCTCTCGCCCCCACTCGCCTCGCCCCCACTCGCCTCGCCCTCCTCAGTCGGAGTTTGTGCCCCATTGGGCATCGAGTACAGCTCGGTGAGGGCCTAGCAGATATCAAGACAATGATCAGTCGACCAGTCGGCAGAGTAAACAGAGATGAACGCGACAAAAATGCAGTGGAGAGCAGGGCAAGTGTACCTTATTTGGATCACTGTTGTGGTCGAGTGGAGGAATCCTTCTGGCTCCGCGTGGGTTGTCCTTGTTTCCGGTGACGGCTACCATCCATCTTTCCAGAGTGACATCGTCGACTGCTTCTGGATGGACTCTAGTCTCGTCTTCGGTCCCACAGTACAACCACATGCAGTGGCTCCGGAACTGGAGAGGCTGGATGCGACGCCTGAGGAAAACCTCCAGGAGGTCCATGCCCGTCACTCCCTCCCGAACCAACTGCACCACGCGCTCCATCAACATCTTCACGTCGGCTCTCTCCTCCGGAATCAGCTTCAGAGGGGAAGGCTTGCTCACTCGGTCCATGGTGAACGGAGGGAGTCCACTCGACTGCCCTGGCGTCGACTGGACCTGGCAGTAGAACCAAGTCGACTGCCAGCCTCTAACGGACTCGGGAAAGGTCATGGGCGGGAAGGTGCTCTTATTCCTCACCTGAATCCCCAGGCCCCCGCACATTTGGACGACTCGGGTTCTCTCATCACCGGGGCTCGCCTTCTTCACGGTCTGAGATCGACACGTGAATATATGTTTGAACAAACCCCAGTGCGGTCGACAGCCCAAGAAACCCTCGCACATGGACACGAACGCAGCAAGATAGGCAATGGAGTTCGGGGTAAAGTGGTGAAGCTGCGCTCCAAAGAAATTCAAGAAGCCACGAAAGAAAATACTCGGCGGCAAGGAAAACCCACGATCAACATGAGTGGCCAAAAGCACACACTCACCCTCTTCTGGCTGTGGCTGCCACTCCTTCCCCGGCAGCCTCGCAGCTCCGTGAGGGATCAAGCCCTCGTTGGCCATGTCGAGGAGGTCCTTCTCTGTGATGGTCGACTGGATCCAGTCTCCTTGGACCCAGCCTTTCGGCAGGCGGGATCTGGACGAGGACCCTCCGCGGCTGGTGGATCTCCCCTTCGCCTTCTCCGACGCCGACGCCTTCTTTGCACGCTCCGGCGCCGCCGTCTTCTCCTTGGCCATGGTCGCCGGCGAGATGCGCGAAGGGAAGTGGTGCGGGGGCGAGAACGAGCACGCTGAGCAGGGAGGAAGGAAGCAGAGAGAGGGGGAGAATGCTAAGGCGCAGCACAGAAATCCTCGCCGGGCACATTTATAAGGTCCCTTCCGAGTGGATGACAGGTGGGCCTGGTCGATCTAATCATATCTGAAACAGTTATGCAGACGGGATACGTGGCGAAAAAGGCGGCACGGAGATCGAGGCGTCCATGCCCCGTCCCATCCGAACGCCGCGGTCCGCCCCGCTTCGTGCGCGCCCCAAAATTTCGCATCCCGCGGAATCCGCGAGCAACAAATCAGTCTGTCAGGCGCGGTGTTTCCGGCGATCCGTCGCTCGGAGATCGTCGAAGCCTGAAAGATCACTCGACGCAAAAACAGAATGGATCAAGTCGACGGAAGGCAATTTGTTTCCTGTCGACAAAGGGATTCTTTGGTCCAGAACAGCGCACAACCGGAGCACAAAGATTAATCGGAAACGACATCAACTCCTTCTTCACTCGAAGCCTCAATCCATTCGGGGGCTAATGATGGGGTTATGTACCTAGGGTAGGGTCATGGACCTGATCCAAGTAACTTACCCCAGGACATCCTTAGAAGAGGTCGCCTTCCAGTCGACCAACGAGGATTCACTCGACTGGCCTGAAGGACTCGACCACGAAGACTCACTCGACCACCAGGAGGTCAGGAGGCACTCTGCACTGCAACGGCCTGTAATCAAGTAGACTTTATGATAGTAAAGGCCTTTATGTGGGGCGTTACCAGTAACGCCCCAGACTTAACTCACCTTAAACCCTCTCCTACGTGGGCTGGCTGGGGTCCTGGCGCACTCTATATAAGCCACCCTCCTCCACAGGCAGAGGGGTTCGGCACCTTGTAATTCATACATTCATAATCCACTCGACCGCCTCCGGGCTCCGAGACGTAGGGCTGTTACTTCTTCCGAGAAGGGCCTGAACTCGTACATCCTTTGTGCTTACAACCTCTCCATAGCTAGGACCTTGCCTCT
>NC_057800.1:638725367-638729790 GCF_018294505.1 Triticum aestivum | reverse complement strand
GGTGGGTCCGCGGCGGCGGTGGAGCGGGGGAGGGTGCGGGTGGTGCTCGGCGGCGGTGGAGCGGCCGGGAAGGGTGCGGTGGGTCGTCGACGGCGGTGGAGCGGGGGAGGGTGCGGTGGGTCGTCGGCGGGGTGGAGCTGGTCCCAGGTTACTAATGGCGCACCCCTGGCCGTGCGCCATTAGTAGTTTTGCAAAAAAGTGTGTGTGTGTGTGTGTGTGTATATATATATATATAGGAAAATGGGTTGATACTCCTAGGAGTACATACTCTCACCTTCGAACTCCACACACACACACGTACTGGCGAGCAATCGTTCCGTGTCCATCTAAGCAACTAGCTATTATTTAATAATTTAATTTAATTAAAGTATTACTATTCCATCTAACCCCTCCGCATATATATATTAATGGCGCACCGTGGCATAGTATGCCATTACTAGTTTAAACTAGTAATGGCGCACTTTGCAACGGTGCGTCATTAGTAGTTTTGCCAAAAAAAATACAATAGTGACGCACTCCATGGCTGGTGCACCATTACTAGTTAGAACTACTAATGACGCACTTTGCCAGGATGCGCCGTTAGTATGTTTGGAAAAATGAAAAAAAATGTTACTTGTGGCGTACCTTGTGCCTGGTGCGTCATTAATATCTTCCACACTAATGATGCATCACCACATGATGCGTCATTAATATATAGTAATGACACACCACTTCTCTGGTGCGTCATTAGTGTCAATTTCATTTATAGCTTTTTTCTTAGTAGTGTAAATGGCCCGGGTAAGGAGATGAATTCCAACTAGGGTCTGCGGAGCAGCGGCCCGGTTAATGTGGGCCGAGCAGGCCATACGAGTGAAAGAGTAAATAATTGGCAGAAGTCAGCGGGGGACGACCGAGGGATCCAACCGTAGGGTGAGCGAGATCTAACGGCTACCAAGCTCAAAGCGCTGTGGTGGGCCCTAGGTGGCTCGGTTTACTTCCTTTGTAATGTACGGAGTACAATGTTTCAGCGCCGTGGTTTGAGACGCACGCTTCTAAATCACTCGACCAACTTTATCACCGGACACGGACGTATGTGGTTAGAGACGAAACACATTTTAACAGTACGTAGCCTTCAATTCAGGGAAAAAGTTGTCGATAATACGGGTACGGTATCACAATTAGGATACAATACAGTATCTTAATTCTCCACACATATCTTACTTGTCCACACATATTTTACAAAAAGTTGTCGATAAAAGTTTTTCGATCACCACACATATCTTAATTCTCCTTTTTCGCGCCCGCGCACGGCTCTCGTCCCACTCTGTCGCGATTTCCAACCGTCTCCTCATCCTGGGCACCTTCTCCACCTTTAAAATCCCAAGCATCTCTCCAACTCCGTCAAGCCTCACGCCACAACACCCAGAGAGCAGCCTAGCTAGCCACCCATCGGCATCACCAGTTCACCACACACGCGAGGCAGAGAGGAACAGAGAGAGTGCGGAGGAGCAGAGATGGTGAAGATCCCGAGCCCGAGGAGGCTGTTCAGGAGCCGGTCGAGGAGCACGGTGGGCGGCATCGGCGGGGTGGACATGTGCGCCATGGTGGCCGAGCACGAGAGGATCGAGTGGGAGGTGCGGCCCGGCGGGATGCTGGTGCAGAAGCGCCGGGCGCCCGACGACGACGGCTGCGACGACGCCGTCGAGGCCATCCTGGTGAGAGTATCCGCCGGCTGCGGCGGGTGGCAGCACGACGTGTCCGTCGACGCCACCGCCACCTTCGGCGACTTCAAGGTTCTGCTGTCGCTGGCCACTGGGCTGTGGCCCAGGGAGCAGCGGCTGCTGTACCGAGGCCGGGAGCGGGACGACGGCGACCACCTGCACATGGCCGGCGTGCAGGACAAGGACAAGGTGCTCCTCCTGGAGGACCCCGCCGTCACGGAGAGGAAGCTCAGGTCCACCAGCCTCGCGCAGCTCATGGGGGTGCCCAGCCATTCCTTCATCCAAGTCTAAGAAACCCACACCCATCAGCTGGTCTCGCTGTTTGTTTGGGCGAAGACCGGTTTAACTGCATTCTTTTCTTTCTTTAGAGTTTTTATGGGTTCAATCAGGGCTTAGATTTGGCCGATTGAATCGAAAAACGGGCACCGTTAGGATACAATACAGTACCTTACTTGTTGTAAAATATTGTAATTTGTATAAGCAGACAATGACAGTGTCGCAGTGATTGTGTTTTCTAGTACAAATGTGTACATGTGTGTCTTTATTCTTTGTTGCTGGCTCCTTGTACATTCTTCCGCTGGAATTAGCTTGCGCTACATGTACATCTCTTGCAATTTACTTGTGTTTAAGCATTCTTTCATACATTTATGTTTAAGCAAGATGTACACATTAATTAGAATTGAGAATATATTTTCTGAAGGTAACGGCCAACTATATTTAAGACATGACTTAACCTGGATTACAGTCAGTTCCACACATGCGAAGGCACTGTCTTTCTTTTAGGTAAATGTCGCCGCTTTATTAACTTAAAAGAAGTTCGGAATCTCGTCCGCAATCACGTCTAGAATGCATTGGAGGTACACCTAGCCAAACTTTACAAAGTTTCTCACCTACATCTACTTTTGCTAATTTATGCGCGACAACATTAGCTGAACGCATAACCCAAGAAACTCTAAAATCATCAAAAGAACGGAGCAAAGTCTTGATTTCCTCAATCCAAGGTCGTACTGCTGACAAGTCCTTCTCTGGCTGTTTGATCATGTGTACCAGAGACTGGCTGTCCAGTTCAACATGTACCTTTTGCTCATTGATTTCCGCTGCTACCAGAAGAGCTCTTTTGCACGCCATAATCTCGGACGCATCGGGATCGACCACATTTGGAAACAGGTGGCACGCACCCGCCAAGAAACCTCCATTCTCATCTCGAAGCACTGCTCCTCCACCAGCTTTTCCGCCTTGCCTTGAGATAGCCCCATCTGAATTTGCTTTGACCCACCCCTCATCTGGAGCTCTCCACCTCTGTATAATCGCTGGTTTTGTGATCCGGATCGACGCAGGGATGCAAAACTACTAATGGCGCAGCGGAGATCGACGCAGGACGCTCCAAAACTCGAGCCCCCAAAGCCAAAAGATGCCGCTGCCTGCCTGCCTGCCTCCTCATCCGCCGGTCGCCGCCAACCCCGAAGCACTCCTCCTTCGCTCCACACCAACCTGCTCGCAGCCGAGCTAGCTGCTGCTATGGCGCCCGATCAATCAGACTCCTCCGCCAAGTCCACTCTCCAGCACGTACGTGCGCACGCACCCGACGCGAGAAAGGGACAGGAAGAGGCGACAAAAACCGGGCCGGTGGCAGGAATTGGGCTACGGGTCGCTCAAACTAAACTAATCCCTCTACCGAATCGACACCAATGACGCGGCGGTTCCTCCATCGGCGTCTCGGCAAATCACTGTGCGCGCCTCCAACCGCTCGAGTGATAGAGCCTGCACAGTGTTGGCGGTCCGGCCGCCCGCCGGCGCCGCGATCTCCTCCTGTAATATAGGCTACAGGGTCCGAATCAGCGGTTGGAATACGGCCCCCGCGCATGTGCAATCACCAGATCGCCGATTGGCGACCAAATCCAGATGGGTGCAGTGCTAATATCGTGGTGGTATTATTATACGGATAGCTCGGGTGCATTTCCCTTCGGCTATGCTACAAAGGCTACCCGATCGATCAGGGGTCGGAGCAGCGGTCAGGTGAAGCGAATCATTTCCTATTTTCTTTTCATTCTTTTTTTAATACAGTACAGACGCAAGCGCTTATATAAACGCGCATACACTCACCCCTATAAACGCATACACGCACACCCTACCTCTATGAGCACCTCCGAAAGACTGAGCCGATATATCATCTTGAGATTTTACGATGTCACCGTAGGCGCCTCGTAGTCGATGGGAACATCTCCTCTCACTGAAAGCGTATTGCCGGAATTCCTAAAATAAATGCCGCATGCCCCTGCCACGTACACGTACGAGATTCATGGTTCCTAGACGTATGTATGCTTCACCGCCATGGTGTGAGATGCAACTTTACCCTAAAAAAAACTGGATCAACTTATCACCGGAGACGCACGCACGTAGTTTTTCAAAAAGGGGTGTTTTATTATTTAAAAGGTTTAAGTATTACATCCGGTTTCTGCATAACTAAGATGCACACAGCTAACAAAGGGCACACACGTAGTTGGATAGAAACGGTACAATTAGCACATGAATTCAGTTTGGCGAAAAGGTTGTCTAGAATGGAAGAAACTTCCTTGAGGGGCGACCCCAACCATCACCGTGTCGGCCATCCCCCCTCCCGGCCGCCCTCCCTCCTCATCGCCTTCGCCTGAGGTATGGCAGCGGTGCAGCGCCGCAACAGGGTTCTCTCCTTGTGGGTCAGCGACCTCGGATCCAGCATGGCA
>NC_057800.1:638711755-638725200 GCF_018294505.1 Triticum aestivum | reverse complement strand
GTCGACGCCGGTGCGGCAACATCCATGTCGGGTGATAATCGGCATGTTCGTCCCTCCTGATCGACAATGAGATTCAGCTCTCCTCTATCTTGTGGTGGTTGAAGCCAAAAACTTTCTTCCCCCACCCTAGTCTACTATGCTTTGGTGGTCTTCAAGGGTCGACACACTAGGTCGGGAAGAAATACTTGCTCGGTGATTGGATGTGGAAAAAGGCAATGCATGTGGGTGTCATTTCTTCCTTGGAGGCGTTGCCATGACCTTCCTTTTCCTTCCTTGGCACCAGGGGAAACCCTAGGTCTAGTTCGCTAAGCCAGACGGCGAAGTTACGGTCTCGTTTTTCCTTTTATCCTCATCTTCTGAATCGTCAAGTGAGGAGGACTTCTCCTTGGAGGCACTGCCTAAGCGCCAGTGGAGTCTAATGGAGAGGTGGTTGTAGTTTGTTGCCTCGTCGGTCTCAGTTGCGAAGCTTGGGGTGGTGTGTTTCATTGGCGGTGGTCGATGCCATGGGCATGGGCATATGGGGCGCAATGTACTCCACCGTCGATGCCTTCGGAGCAAAGTATTCATCGGGTCCTATTGTCCACTTGTTGGTTATCTTGGACGCTAACGGTGGAGAGTGCGTTGACTTAGTCCGATCGCGGCTTGGTGCTCTCAGAAGGCAAGTTGTGTCTCGTTGTAGCCGTGATGGGTGCGGCGCGGTGTTTTTTTTAGGGGAAAATCATGCCGCTTTATTTATCCGAAGCTCGGAATCTCGTCTGCAATTACATCTAAGATAAAGTCCGGTGGAGAGTCCACCCAAATCTCCGATCTATTATCTCCTACACCTACTTTAGCGAGTTTATGAGCGGCTACATTCCCTGAACGTCTTACCCATGAAACCTTGGCTTCCACCATTGTATTGAGCATTGCCTTGATGTCCTGAACCCACGGTCCCACCGCTGATAGGTTCTTCTCTGGACTGTTAAGCATCTGCACCACGGCTTGATTGTCTAGCTCAATATGAGCCCGCTGAATGTGAAGATCAATGGCCACCTGAACAGCTTTCCTGCAAGCTAGAACTTCCACCATCTCGGGATCAATAATGTGTGGGAAATAATGGCAAAAACCAGCCCTAAACGCTGCATTGTGATCTCTAAAAACTGCACCACCTCCTCCTTTGTCTCCATGCCTTGATCCAGCGTTGGGAACCTCCTGAAGATGGATGGATTAAGAGGTCTAGTAGAGCCCCCTCTTGGGATCCATGGGTCGTGATGGATGTTAATGCTTGCACCCGAACCCACCCTCCATATAAGTCCTTCCCGCAGCAAATCCCTTCCGTGCAATATGCTTCAAAACGTGTAAGATCAAGACGGGCAAGTGGCTGACAATATTGTGTCGTCCTTAAAACACCATGCTTTAAGCACTCGCGCACACAGAGAAGTGGGCACCTGGAGTACCCGCCATGCTTGTTTTGCCAACAATGCTTGGTTAAAGGCCTCCGGGTCCCGAAAGCCCATACCACCATCTCGCTTGCTAGCACACATCTTCTGCCAAGCTACCCAATGAACCTTCCTTTCACCATTCATTGCACCCCACCAGAATTTAGAAGAGATCGAGGTCAGGTTCCGGCACATCTTCTTCGTGAGGTGAAAACAACTCATGGTATAAGTCGGTGTCGCTTGGAGAATAGATTTAATCAGCACTTCTCTGGCCGCTTTAGACAACCCTTGGCCCTTCCATCCACTCACTTTGCCTTTAGAACATTCAGTAACATATTTGAAAGTACCATCTTTAGATCTACCAACCAGTGTTGGAAGACCTCAATAATGCTCACTAAGAGCTTCACACTGAATGCCTACAACATGTTTCATTTGTTCCTTGAAGTCACTTTGGCTCCCCCTCCCAAAGAAAATTGAGGATTTTGCAGATTAACTTTTTGCCCTGAAGCTTTTTCATACTTAACAAGAATCTATTTTATTGTCTCCATATTTTCTGTCGTTCCCTCAAGGAAGACAATACTATCATATGCAAACAGAAGATGGGTTACATGGGGCCCGTGCTCCCAGAACTTACCCCTTTAATTTTCCTGTCATTCTGGGCCTTCTTGAGGAGCGCTGAAAATCCTTCCACACAAAACAAAAAGAGATAAGGTGACAACGGATCACCCTGTCTGAGCCCACGGGAGGGTAATGAAGGAAATATGCCCTAGAGGCAATAATAAAGTTATTATTCATTTCCTTATTTCATGATAAATGTTTATTATTCATGCTAGAATTGTATTAACGGGAAACATAATACATGTGTGAATACATAGACAAACAAAGTGTCACTAGTATGCCTCTACTTGACTAGCTCGTTAATCAAAGATGGTTATGTTTCCTAACCATAGACATGTGTTGTCATTTGATTAACGGGATCACATCATTAGGAGAATGATGTGATTGACATGACCCATTCCATTAGTTTAGCATCCAATCGTTTAGTATGTTGCTATTGCTTTCTTCATGGCTTATACATGTTCCTATGACTATGAGATTATGCAACTCCCGTTTGCCGGAGGAACACTTTGTGTGCTACCAAACGTCACAACGTAACTGGATGATTATAAAGGAGCTCTACATGTGTCTCCAAAGGTACATGTTGGGTTGGCGTATTTCGAGATTAGGATTTGTCACTTCGATTGTCGGAGAGGTATCTCTGGGCCCTCTCGGTAATGCACATCACATAAGCCTTGCAAGCATTGCAACTAATGAGTTAGTTGCGAGATGAGGTATTACGAAACGAGTAAAGAGACTTGCCGGTAACGAGATTGAACTAGGTATTGAGATACCGACGATCGAATCTCGGGTAAGTAACATACCGATGACAAAGGGAACAACGTATGTTGTTATGCGGTCTGACCGATAAAGATCTTCGTAGGATATGTAGGAGCCAATATGAGCATCCAGGTTCCGATATTGGTTATTGACCGAAGACGTGTCTCGTTCATGTCTACATTGTTCTCGAACTCGTAGGGTCCGCACGCTTAAGGTTTCGATGATAGTTATATTATGAGTTTATGATTTTTGATGTACCGAAGGAGTTCGGAGTCTCGGATGAGATCGGGGACATCACGAGGAGTCTCGAAATGGTCGAGATGTAAAGATTGATATATTGGACGACTATATTCGGACATCGGAAAGATTCCGAGTGATTCAGGTATTTTCGGGGGTACCGGGGAGTTACGGGAATACGAGGAAGAAGCAATGGGCCTCATGGGCCAAGTGGTGGAAGAGAAGAGGCAGGGCGCGCGGCCCCCCTAGCCCAAACCGAATTGGACTAGGGGGTCGGCCCCTCTTTCCTCCTTTTCCTCCCTCTCCTTCCTTCTCCTTCTCCTTCCCTTTTCTTCCCCTCTCCTACTTGGACTAGGAAAGAGGGGGGAATCCTACTTGGAGTAGGATTGCCCCCCCTTGGGCGCGCCTTCTCCCCTTGGCCGCCTCTTCCCCCTTGCTCCTTTATATACGGGGGCAGGGGGGCACCTCTAGACACACAAGTTGATCTTGGAGATTGTTCTCTTAGCCATGTGCGGTGCCCCCCTCCACCATAATCCTCGATAATATTGTAGCGGTGCTTAGGCGAAGCCCTGCGACGGTAGAACATCAAGATCGTCACCACGCTGTCGTGCCGACGGAACTCTTCGCCGACACTTTGCTGGATCGGAGTCCGGGGATCGTCATCGAGCTGAACGTGTGCTAGAACTCGGAGGTGCCGTAGTTTCGATGCTTGATCGGTCGGGCCGTGAAGACGTACGACTACATCAACTGCGTTGTCATAACGCTTCCGCTGTCGGTCTACGAGGGTACGTAGACAACACTCTCCCCTCTCGTTGCTATGCATCATCATGATCTTGCGTGTGCGTAGGAAATTTTTGAAATTACTACGTTCTCCAACAGTGGCATCCGAGCCTGGTTTTATGCGTTGATGTTGTGCACGAGTAGAACACAAGTGAGTTGTGGGCGATATAAGTCATACTGCTTACCAGCATGTCATACTTTGGTTCGGCGGTATTGTTGGATGAAGCGGCCCGGACCGACATTACACGTACGCTTACGCGAGACTGGTTCTACCGACGTGCTTTGCACACAGGTGGCTGGCGGGTGTCAGTTTCTCCAACTTTAGTTGAACCGAGTGTGGCTACGCCCGGTCCTTGCGAAGGTTAAAACAGCACCAACTTGACAAACTATCATTGTGGTTTTTGATGCGTAGGTAAGATTGGTTCTTGCTTAAAGCCCGTAGCAGTCACGTAAAACTTGCGACAACAAAGTAGAGGGCGTCTAACTTGTTTTTGCAGGGCATGTTGTGATGTGATATGGTCAAGACGTGATGAGATATAAGTTGTTGTATGAGATGATCATGTTTTGTTGAAGTTATCGGCAACTGGCAAAATTCTTATGGTTGTCTCTCTATTGCATAAGATGCAAGCGCCAAATAATTGCTTTACTTTATCGCTATGCGATAGCAATAGTTGCAAGAGCAATTGTTGGCGAGACGACCATGTAACGACACATTGATATAGATCAAGATAATGGAGATCGTGGTGTCATGCCGGTGACAATAGAGATCATGACAGTACTTTGGAGATGGAGATCAAAGGCGCAAGATGATCATGGGCATATCATGTCACATATTTTGATTTCATATGATGTTTATCTTTTATACATCGTATTTTGCTTAGTTCGACAGTAGCTTTATAAGATGATCTCTCACTAAATTTTAAGGTATAAGTGTTCTCCCTGAGTATGCACCGTTGCGAAAGTTCTTCGTGCTGAGACACCACGTGATGATCGGGTGTGATAGGCTCTATATTCAAATACAACGGGTGCAAAACAGTTGCACACGCGGAATACTCAGGTTAAACTTGACGAGCCTAGCATATACAGATATGGCCTCGGAACACTGGAGACCGAAAGGTCGAGCGTGAATCATATAGTAGATATGATCAACATAGTGATGTTCACCATTGAAAACTACTCCATCTCACGTGATGATCGGACATGGTTTAGTTGATTTGGATCACGTGATCACTTAGATGATTAGAGGGATGTCTATCTAAGTGGGAGTTCTTAAGTAATATGATTAATTGAACTTAAATTTATTATGAACTTAGTCCTGGTAGTATTTTGCAAATTATGTTGTAGATCAATAGCTCGTGTTGTTGCTTTCATATGTTTATTTTGATATGTTCCTAGAGAAAATTGTGTTGAAAGATGTTAGTAGCAATGATACAGATTGGATCCGTGATCTGAGGTTTATCCTCATTGCTGCACAGAAGATTTACGACCTTGATGCACCGCTAGGTGACAGACCTATTGCAGGAGCAGATGCAGACATTATGAACGTTTGGCTAGCTCAATATAATGACTACTTGATAGTTTAGTGCATCATGCTTAACGGCTTAGAATCGGGACTTCAAAGACGTTTTGAACGTCATGGACCATATGAGATGTTCCAGGAGTTGAAGTTAATATTTCAAGCAAATACCCGAGTTGAGAGATATGAAGTCTCCAACAAGTTCTATCGCTAAAAGATGGAGGAGAATCGCTCAACTAGTGAGCATGTGCTCAGATTGTCTGGATACTACAATCGCTTGAATCAAGTGGGAGTTAATCTTCCAGATAAAATAGTGATTGACAGAATTCTCTAGTCACCATCACCAAGTTAGTAGAACTTCGTGATCAATTATAATATGCAAGGGATAACGGAAACGATTCTCAAGCTCTTCGTGATGCTAAAATCGACGAAGATAGAAATGAAGAAAAACATCAAGTGTTGATGATAGACAAGACCACTAGTTTCAAGAAAAGGGCAAAAGGAAGAAGGGGAACTTCAAGAAGAACGGCAAGCAAGTTGCTGCTCAAGTGAAGCCCAAGTCTGGTCCTAAGCCTAAGACTAAGTGCTTCTACTGCAAAGGGACTGGTCACTGGAAGCGGAACTACCCCAAGTGATTGGCAGATAAGAAGGATGGCAAAGTGAACATAAGTATATTTGATATACATGTTATTGATGTATGCTTTACTAGTATTTATAGCAACCCCTCAGTATTTGATACTAGTTCAGTTGCTAAGATTAGTAACTCGAAACGGAAGTTGCAGAATAAACAGAGACTAGTTAAGGGTGAAGTGACGATGTGTGTTGGAAGTGGTTCCAAGATTGATATGATCATCATCGCACACTCCCTATACTTTCGGGATTAGTGTTGAACCTAAATAAGTGTTATTTGCTGTTTGCGTTGAGCATGAATATGATTTGATCATGTTTATTGACGGTTATTCATTTAAGTAAGAGAATAAATTGTTGTTCTATTTACATGAATAAAACCTTATATGGTTACACACCCAATGAAAATAGTTCGTTGGATCTCGATCGTAGTGATACACATAATCATAATATTGAAACCAAAAGATGCAAAGTTAATAATGATAGTGCAACTTATTTGTGGCACTGCCGTTTAGGTCATATTGGTGTAAAGCGCATGAAGAAACTCCATGCTGATGGGTTTTTGGAATCACTTGATTATGAATCACTTGATGCTTGCGAACCATGCCTCATGGGCAAGATGACTAAAACGCCGTTCTCCGGAACAATGGAGCGAGCAACTGACTTATTGGAAATAATACATACTGATGTATGCGATCCGATGAGTGTTGAGGCTCGCGGCGGGTATCGTTATTTTCTGACCTTCACAGATGATTTGAGCAGATATGAGTATATCTACTTGATGAAACATAAGTCTGAAACATTTGAAAAGTTCAAAGAATTTCACAGTGAAGTGGAAAATCATCATGACAAGAAAATGAAGTTTCTACGATTTGATCGCGGAGACGAATATTTGAGTTACGAGTTTGGCTTTCATTTGAAACAATGTGGAATAGTTTCGCAACTCACGCCACCCGGAACACCACAGCGTAATGGTGTGTCCGAACATCGTAATCATACTTTACTATATATGGTGCGATCTATGATGTTTCTTACCGATTTACCATTATATTTTTGGAGTTATGCATTAGAGACAGCTGCATTCACATAAAAAGGGCACCATCTAAATCCGTTGAGACGACACCGTATGAAATGTGGTTTGGCAAGAAACCAAAATTGTCGTTTCTTAAAGTTTGGGGTTGTGATGCTTATATGAAAAAGTTTCATCCTGATAAGCTCAAACCCAAATCGGAGAAATATGTCTTCATAGGATACCTAAAGGAGATTGTTGGGTACACCTTCTATCACAGATCCGAAGGCAAGACATTCGTTGCTAAGAATGGATCCTTTCTAGAGAAGGAGTTTCTCTTGAAAGAAGTGAGTGGGAGAAAAGTAGAACTTGATGAGGTAACTGTACCTGCTCCCTTATGGAAAGTAGTTCATCACAGAAACTGGTTCCTGTGACACCTACACCAATTAGTGAGGAAGCTAATGATATTGATCATGAAACTTCAGATCAAGTTACTATTGAACCTCGTAGGTCAACCAGAGTAAGATCCGCACCAGTGTGGTATGGTAATCCTGTTCTGGAGGTCATGTTTCTTGACCATGACGAACCTACGAACTATGAGGAAGCGATGATGAGCCCAGATTCTGCAAAATGGCTTGAGGCCATGAAATCTGAGATGGGATCCATGTATGAGAACAAAGTATGGACTTTGGTTGACTTGCCCGATGATCGGCAAGCCATTGAGATTAAATGGATCTTCAAGAGAAAGACGGACGCTGATAGTAGTATTACTATCTACAAAGCTAGACTTGTCGAAAAAGGTTTTTGACAAAGTTCAAGGTGTTGACTACGATGAGATTTCCTCACTCGTATCGATGCTTAAAGCCTGTCCGAATCATGTTAGCAATTGCGGCATTTTATGAAATCTGGCAAATGGATAATAAAACTGCAATCCTTAATGGATTTCTTAAAGAAGAGTTGTATATGATGCAACCAGAAGGTTTTGTCAATCCTAAAGGTGTTAACAAAATGTGCAAGCTCCACCGATCCATCTATGGACTAGTACAAGCATCTCGGAGTTGGAATATACGCTTTGATGAGTTGATCAAAGCATATAGTTTTATACAAACTTGCGGTGAAGTCTGTATTTACAAGAAAGTGAGTGGGAGCACTACAACATTTCTGATAAGTATATGTGAGTGACATATTGTTGATCGAAAATAATGTAGAATTATTCTGTAAAGCATAAAGAAGTGTTTGAAAGGAGTTTTTCAAAGAAAGACCTCGGTGAAGCTGCTTACATATTGAGCATCAAGATCTATAGAGATAGATCAAGACGCTTGATAAGCTTTTTCAATGAGTACATACCTTGACAAGATTTTGAAGTAGTTCAAAATGGAACAGTCAAAAAAAGAGTTCTTGCCTGTGTTACAAGGTGTGAAATTGAGTAAGACTCAAAGCCCGACCATGGCAGAAGATAGAAAGAGAATGAAAGTCATTCCCTATGCCTCAGTCATAGGTTCTATAAAGTATGCCATGCTATGTACTAGATCTATTGTATACCCTACACTGTTTTTGGCAAGGGAAGACAATAGTGATCTAGGAGTAGATCACTGGACATCGGTCAAAATTATCCTTAGTGGTATAAGGATATGTTTCTCGATTATGAAGGTGACAAAAGGTTCGTCGTAAAAGGATTACGTCGATACAAGTTTTTGGCACTGATCCGGATGACTCTAAGTCTTCATCTGGATACATATTGAAAGTGGGAGCAATTAGCTAAAGTAGCTCCGTGCAGAGCATTGTAGACATAGAAATTTGCAAAATACATACGGATCTGAATTTTGGCAGACTCGTTGACTAAGCTTCTCTCACAAGCAAAACATGATCATACCTTAGTACTCTTTGGGTGTTAATCACATATAGATGTGAACTAGATTACTCACTCTAGTAAACCCTTTGAGTGTTGGTCACATGACAATGTGAACTATGGGTGTTAATCACATGGTGATGTGAACTATTGATGTTAAATCACATGGCGATGTGATCTAGATTATTGACTCTAGTGCAAGTGGGAGACTGAAGGAAATATGCCCTAGAGGCAATAATAAAGTTATTATTTATTTCCTTATTTCATGATAAATGTTTATTATTCATGCTAGAATTGTATTAGCCGGAAACATAATACATGTGTGAATACATAGACAAACAAAGTGTCACTAGTATGCCTCTACTTGACTAGCTCGTTAATCAAAGATGGTTATGTTTCCTAACCATAGACATGTGTTGTCATTTGATTAACGGGATCACATCATTAGGAGAATGATGTGATTTACATGACCCATTCCATTAGCTTAGCACCCGATCGTTTAGTATGTTGCTATTGCTTTCTTCATGACTTATACATGTTCCTATGACTATGAGATTATGCAACTCCCGTTTGCCGGAGGAACACTTTGTGTGCTACCAAACATCACAACGTAACTGGATGATTATAAAGGAGCTCTACATGTGTCTTCAAAGGTACATGTTGGGTTGGCATATTTCGAGATTAGGATTTGTTACTTCGATTGTCGGAGAGGTATCTCTGGGCCCTCTCGGTAATGCACATCACATAAGCCTTGCAAGCATTGCAACTAATGAGTTAGTTGCGAGATGAGGTATTACGAAACAAGTAAAGAGACTTGCCAGTAACGAGATTGAACTAGGTATTGAGATACCGACGATCGAATCTCGGGCAAGTAACATACCGATGACAAAGGGAACAACGTATGTTGTTATGCGGTCTGACCGATAAAGATCTTCGTAGAATATGTAGGAGCCAATATGAGCATCCAGGTTCCGCTATTGGTTATTGACCGAAGACGTGTCTCGGTCATGTCTACATTGTTCTCGAACCCGTAGGGTCCGCACGCTTAAGGTTTCGATGATAGTTATATTATGAGTTTATGAGTTTTGATGTACCGAAGGAGTTCGGAGTACCGTATGAGATCGGGGACATGACGAGGAGTCTTGAAATGGTCGAGACGTAAAGATCGATATATTGGACGACTATATTCAGACATCGGAAAGGTTCCGAGTGATTCGGGTATTTTCGGGGGTACCTGGGAGTTACGGGAATACGAGGAAGAAGCAATGGGCCTCATGGGCCAAGTGGTGGAAGAGAAGAGGCAGGGCGCGCGCCCCCTAGCCCAAACCGAATTGGACTAGGGGGCCGGCCCCTCTTTCCTCCTTTTCCTCCCTCTCCTTCCTTCCCCTTCTCCTTCCCTTCCTTCCCCTCTCCTACTTGGACTAGGAAAGAGGGGGGAATCCTACTTGGAGTAGGATTGCCCCCCCTTGGGCGCGCCTCCTCCCCTTGGCCGCCTCTCCCCCCTTGCTCCTTTATATACGGGGGCAGGGGGGCACCTCTAGACACACAAGTTAATCTTGGAGATCATTCTCTTAGCCGTGTGTGGTGCCCCCCTCCACCATAATCCTCGATAATATTGTAGTGGTGCTTAGGCGAAGCCCTGCGACGGGAGAACATCAAGATCGTCACCACGCCGTCGTGCTGACGGAACTCTTCCCCGACACTTTGCTGGATTGGAGTCCGGGGGTCGTCATCGAGCTGAACGTGTGCTAGAACTCGGAGGTGCCGTAGTTTCGGTGCTTGATCGGTCGGGCCGTGAAGACGTACGACTACATCAACTGCGTTGTCATAACGCTTTCGCTGTCGGTCTACGAGGGTACGTAGACAACACTCTCCCCTCTCGTTGCTATGCATCACCATGATCTTGCGTGTGCGTAGGAAATTTTTAAAATTACTACGTTCCCCAACAGGTAAAAACTTCCTCGATAGTCCACCATTCAACTTAACCGAAAATCTCGCCGATGTAACACATCTCATGATCATGGATACCCATTGGGGGGCGAAGCCGAACTGTGCCATAATTTGTTTCAAAAAAATCCACTCAACCCTATCATACGCCTTCATCATATCCAACTTGATTGCACATAAGCTCTTCTTTCTCTTCCTTTTCCGAATTGCATGTACACACTCGTAAGCCACCAAGACATTATCCGTGATCAGCCGTCCCGACACAAAGGCGCTCTGTTCTTCTGATATAAGAAATGGCAGTATACCCTTCAGCCGGTTCGCAAGAACCTTAGTTGCTATGATTCGTTGTATATGCCGAAAGATGTTGTATCAGCTGTCTTAATCTTTTCTATGAGTCTGACACACAACTCCATGGCGTATACTATAAAAATAAATAAATAAATATTCCCACTGTTGGTGAATGAACTAAAACCAGACAGGATTTAGGAACAGAGCAAAGTAGAAAACAAGAAAAATGATAAATAGTATATACTTATAAGGGTAAACAACAAAACTAAACCTGCAGCTGGTGGGATGATTCCGTCGGCTCCAGCCATTGATGCAGTTGCAGGGCGGAGACCGCGTTCGTTGCCACCTCCCCATGTGCTGCCGATCTCGTCGCCTCAGCAACAGCAGACATGTGTCGCCTCACTCGTGTCGACTCAGCGTCAACAACGCTCGATTAACGCTAATCTGTTCCCGCTAAGCTTCGCCTAGTCACCACCCATATGGCCATATAGGAGTATCTTTTCGCGCCGGCGCATGGCTCTCGTCCCTGTCGCGACTGCCGACCTTGTCCTCGTCCTTTTAGGATCCGCGTCCCCTTTAAAATCCCAAGCATCTCATCATCAAGCCTCAGACAGCACCACACCCAGAGAGCAGAGAGCAGAAGCAGCTAGCTATCTATACATCGAGTGATCGACCATCCATCGTCACGCACACTGCTCACACGCGAGGCAGGCAGAGAGAAACAGAGAGAGCTAGGAGCAGAGATGGTGAAGATTCCGAGCCCGAGGAGGCTGTTCAGGAGCCGGTCCAAGAGCACGGCGGGCGGCATCGGCGGGGTGGACATGTGCGCCATGGTGGCCGAGCACGAGAGGATCGAGTGGGAGGTGCGCCCGGGCGGGATGCTGGTGCATAAGCCCGACGACGACGGCTGCGACGACGCCGTCGAGGCCATCCTGGTGAAAGTATCCGCCGGCTGCGGCGGGTGGCAGCACGACGTGTCCGTCGACGCCACCGCCACCTTCGGCGACCTCAAGGTGCTGCTGTCGCTGGCCACTGGGCTCTGGCCCAGGGAGCAGCGGCTCCTGTACCGGGGCCGGGAGAGGGACGACGGCGACCACCTGCACATGGCCGGCGTCCAGGACAAGGACAAGGTGCTGCTCCTGGAAGACCCTGCCGTGACCGAGAGGAAGCTGAGGTCCACCAGCCTCGCGCAGCTCATGGGGGTGCCCTGCCACTCCTTCATCCAAGTATAGAAACCCACACATCCTCCTGATCGATCGATTTTTCTTTCTTTCTCGCCGGCTGCTCTTGCTTGGGCGAAGATCGATCGTTTTTCCTTTCTTTCTTAGTTTTTTGGTTTTCACACAGAGCCAGAGCCTGGATTCGGCCGGTTAAATCAAAACATCTGCATCGTTAAAACACATTTTCGTACAGTACAGTACATATTGTAAATTATTCTTGCAATTTGTATAAGGAAACAATGACGGTGACTGTGCTCCTTGTACAGTTTTCTGACGGTGCATGTACATTTATCAGCGCATCCTTACGGCTTATGATGAAATTAGGGTCACTCCAACGGGCATGCATCAAAACGCGCCTAAACATCCGAACAACGTTGTCCGAACACTCTTTGCTATCTAGCTCAATGCATAAAATTTTTGCGGATCAGTCCGGATGTCTGAATTCCCCCAAAGCGAAAATTTGTGGAAGGTTTGAGGGAGTCCGGACACCCGCCTCGTTGAACTCCGACACACCCAAAGCCCCCCTTCGGGAGCCTTTCATAATACATTGTGAAGCCAGAATGTTGTAGGGCGTGGGCTTGGTGGGTGACGCCAGAGCGGATGCAACAAACTCCAAGTCGATAACTACCATCCTAAATTGGCCCGATAAATGCATATGGAGAAAAGAAATATGCGAATTTAGTTGAGGAATATCCTTGAACGGTTGTTGGGCATGTCTACAGACGAAGTTTCTTAGCATGGGCGTGGGTGTGGTAGATGATGTTGGGGCAGATACGACAAACTCCTCGTTCACCGCAACCTCTTCTCAGCATGCTCGTGCCCGCACAGCCAAACACACTGGTTCTTGTGGACGATGCTCTCTATGTTGGCCACCTCAACGGTCGAAACACCCAAAAAATCCGCCCACTCAAAGTCCATGTTGGCGGGCAGACGGTGGAGTCGACGCTGGTGGCTAGGATGGAGGATGGGGAGGGTGGTACGGACGCAGAGCAAGGACGGGGGATGACGACGATGACGCGGATGTGGCAAATGGAGGACTTGCGCGCAGGAGACATCGGTTGATTTGGCAACTTGAAAGGATTCGGTATGGATCTGACATGATGGATGTGGATTGAGTTTGATGAGCGTTGGACTGTCTATACGTATGGACTAGGTTTGGGGGTCCGATTGGGTGACA
>NC_057800.1:638704724-638711458 GCF_018294505.1 Triticum aestivum | reverse complement strand
AGTAGGGGTTACAATTGGTGATGCTTTTATTTTTCAATACCTCGTGCAAAGACCCAAATAGTAGAGAAACCTCATTCGAATGAGGACTTGTGGCTGTAGGATGCCACATGCCCCTATATGAATACAATATTAGAAAATATCAAAAAATTCAAAAAAAAAGAATTTTGTTTACATATCAAACAAGGGTGTCCATTTGTATTCCCGTGTTTAGTTTCATGAGCAATGGAATCCCGTGGTATTCACGGTAAAAAGAGGTCAAAAAATTCTAATGTGTAGAAACAACTATTTAGATAGATCGTCTCGGACAATATTTTCTTTGACACGGATACTTACGGGCATCCAGTCCTCGTGAAACCAAAGATGGAAGCAGGATGGGCACCCATGTTTGGTATCCTGAAGTTTCAGAATTTTTAAAAAAAATCGGTATCTTTTTATTATAATACTATACTATATTCACACTTTTGGCGCTTGTCTCTAGCGCCAACTGTTTGGCGGCACGCAGCAGAGATCGAAACAGGAAGCTCCAAAAAACTGCAGCCCCCAAAGCCAGAAGATGCTGCTGTCCCTCTCATCCACCGCGATCGCCGCCAGCCCCGAACCACTCCTCCTTCGCCCTACACCAAACCTCCTCCCCGCGGTCGAGCTAGCTGGCTATGGCGACTGCTACAGTGCTACCCCTGCTGCCGAAGGGATGGTCAGACTCCTCCGAAGTCCACTCTCCCGAACGAACTGGGACCGGGAGACCGGGAGAGGCGACAGAACCGGGCCGGGCCGGTGGACGAACGGGGCTAGGAGTCGCTCAAACTAAACTAAACACCCTACCAGATGGACAGCAATGACGCGGCGGTTCCTCGATCGGCGGCTCGGCAAATCATTGCGCGCGTCCCTGCGTAGCACCAACCGATCGATCGAGTAATGGAGCCACAGTGCTACCGCCGCCGGTGCCGCGATCTCCTCGGCAGGCCCCCCGCGCATGTGCAATCATCAGACCGCCGGCTGGGCTGATTGGCGACCAAATCCAAATGCGCGCAGTGGTAACGTGGTGGTAGTATCATATGGATAGCTCTGGTTCATTTCATTTCGGCTACGCTACAAAGGACACCCATCGATCAGGGGCCGGAGCAGGGGTCACGTCAGGTGAGGCGAATCATTTTGGAACGAACAATTCCCACATGCTCCTGCCACGCACACGTATGAGATTCATGGTTCCTAGACGTATGTATGTTTCAGCGCCACGGCTTGAGATGCACTCTTACTTGCTCAATCAACTCATCACCCGATTAGTCTCTTACCATCTGCTGCTTAGTTAGAGATGAAACACGTTATGAGACCTTAGCACGATGACTTCCCGAGTGTCTACTACAATAAATTGTGCCTGACTCCGGCGAGGAAGGGGCGATAACGGCGGTGCGCCTTCGACTCGGTTCAATATTTGTAGTCGTCGCTAGGTGGTCTACGGATCATGATGTAATTTTTATTATTTTTTATGTTCGTTCTACTGCCATGATTAAATATGAATAGATCGAAAGTTTTCTTAAAAAAGAAGATGATGAAACACATTATGAGGCCACACGGCTGAACCCTAGGAACCCGAGAGAGGCGATCTCTGGGCATACCTTGCCGCCACCCCTCCTCCGCCGGTAGGTCGTCAACCTCCCCCTCCTTCGCCGGCTCTGTCGACGGGGGCTATTGGAGGCTCTGATTCATCGGTGTGAGATGTAGCAAACTTGCTTTCAGGTTTTGGAGAATCTCTGGCCGTTCTATTTAAAAAAATTAGAGGAGCAAAATGTTGATTTAAGGCCCTAAACCAGACCTAGCCGATCCCCTTAAAAGCTTTAGAGGAGTATAAATTTTCACTTCTTGTACCGACCGACGCTTACATTTACTCGCCAAGCACCGTTTCTTCGAAATAAATTACACCCCTCTCTGCGCCGCCCCTCTCCCTCCCCGCAGTGCATATTCTCCGTCGACGCCCAAATCTACCTCGTCGCCCTCCCGCAGCCTCCCCCACCCCCGTCGACACTTCTTGTCATCGGCATCGCCCGCCCCTAAATGGCGGGATCTAGTCGTCATTGGTCGTCGCCACCAATTTGAAGAGTAGGTCCGCACCGCAGCGGTACCCCCTCCCCATCCCGTTGCCGCCGCCGCCGAGGATGAAGTAGCATGGCGTGCGACTACGGCCATGGGGGATATGGGTGTATGAAATCAAAGACATGGAGATCGGCGTCCGGTTATGGCTCGACTCTTATCACTCGTTCGAGCTGGCGACGAGGGCATGCGGCATCAAGGAGGTGGCGCTCTACGGATGCGAAGCGAAGCTCAACTACACCCTCGGCAGCCGCAACAACCCAACGGGCGTCGAAATCGACCCATGAGTGTTCTCCCGCCGCGAGGTGTGGGAGTACCTAGATGTGTTCGGGCGGCTCAAGGTAGTGCAAGCCGATGAAGACTACATGGCCGAGCTCTGTCGGATGCATCCGAAGCTCCTCGCCGAGGAGCACTGGCGGCTCGAGCTGTACAAGAAGGGGCTTGCTGATGAGGACGAGGTAGGGACGTCCGATGGTGTGGCCGGAGCGGAAATAAAAAAGCTTTCGTTGGATGGCTCCGACTTCGACCCGGGCGGCGTGGACTGGGTGAAGATTGAGGCCGAAACAGCGGTGGAGGAAAAGGAATAAATTTTTTTGTTTGTTTTTCTTATTTCATTCAAATCGACTAGTTTAAATTTTTATTATGCATTGCGGTTTGAACTTAATTATGTTATCTGTAGTTATATCCAAGTTTGCATTGTACTTTGAATCAAATCGAGCTAGGATGTTCAAATTCGTGCAAAGTTTTTCTAGGTAGCTAAATTCATGAGTTTGGCTAGGAACCTTTTTTAACTGAGCAAATGTAAGAAGTTAAAGGACAAGGGTCCATATAAGGGACAAAAATTAAAGAGATCGGTTAGAGATGCTTCTAGGTAGGTCTTCATTGGCCATAGCCTCGGTCTTCATCGAATCAAATTGAGCTATCGATGTTCAAATTTGTGTGAATTTTTTTTAGGGAGCTAAATTTGAGAGTTAAGCTAGGAGCTGCTTTTTTAGCTGAGCAAATATAATTAGTTAAAGGATAATGATCCATATAATAGCTTAAATTTCCTTGTAATGTTGATACTTGATGAATATATAGCCTCTTTTAGAAAAAAGAAGTAGATATAGATGAAGAAACATTTTCCACCAAAAAAGGAGAGGGATGAAACTCATTTTAGCACAATAGACCTCAGTTCGGACAAAAAAATGTAGAGAATACGGTACACCAGTTTGCTTTGGGATGCACAATGTATAAATTTTGGGGCGTCAATCCCGAGTGAATGTTCGCTGGGGGAATGTCATTCACGAACGCTCCGTATGGCAGTTTTGTGCGTTGGGTAGGGCTGGGTTGGCATTTTGTAAAACTATCATGGCAGTTTGTTCAAATTGTGCGGTTATTTTTTCACAAAACTGTCACCGTCGGATGCCGATCTGATGGCTCCGGGGACATTCGCTGGGATCCCACCCCTAGCAAACGTTCGCCAGATACATTTTTTGAAAGTTTAACATAGTAAAGAAATGGGACGGAACGACAAAGCAACCAACCTGCAGCCGGTGATGCGATTCCGTCGGCCCCGCCATTCATGCAGATGCAGAGACCGCGTTCGTTGCCACCTCCCCATGTGCTGCCGATCCGGCCGTCTTCGCAACAAGAAGACAGGTGTCCCCTCACCCGCGGCGACTCAGCTTATACAACACTCGATTAACTCTAATCTGTTCCTGCTAAGCTTGGCCTAGTCACCACCCATATCTTAATTCTCCCTTTTCGCGCCCGCGCCCGCGCACGGCTCTCGTCCCTCCCTGTCGCCACTGCCGACCTTGTCCTCATCCTCGGCACCTTCTCCCCCTTTAAAATCCCAACCATCTCCCTCCCCATCAAGCCTCACGCACCACAACATCCATCGATCCAGCGATCATCCATCCTCACGCACACACACGAGGCAGGCAGAGAGAGAGAGCTAGGAGCAGAGATGGTGAAGATTCCGAGCCCGAGGAGGCTGTTCAGGAGCCGGTCCAAGAGCACGGCGGGCGGCATCGGCGGGGTGGACATGTGCGCCATGGTGGCCGAGCACGAGCGGATCGAGTGGGAGGTGCGGCCCGGCGGGATGCTGGTGCAGAAGCGCCGGGGGCCGGACGACGACGACGTGGTCGAGGCCATCCTGGTGAAGGTCTGCACCGCCGGCGGCGCGTGGCAGCACGACGTCTCCATCGACGCCACCGCCACCTTCGGCGACCTCAAGGTGCTGCTGTCGCTGGCCACCGGGCTCTGGCCCAGGGAGCAGCGGCTGCTGTACCGGGGCCGGGAGCGGGACGACGGCGACCACCTGCACATGGCCGGCGTCCAGGACAAGGACAAGGTGCTCCTCCTGGAGGACCCGGCCTTCACCGAGAGGAAGCTAAGGTCCACCACCCTCGCGCAGCTCATGGGGGTGCCATGCCATTCGTTCATCCAAGTCTAGTATAGAACAGATGAGCATCTCGCGGTTTGTTTGGGCGACGATCTGCTAGGTGTGTTAACTGAGTGTTAGCAGCGCTCATTTCTTTCTTCAGAGTTTTTCTTGGGGGTTTAATTCAGGGCTTGGATTCGGCCGGTTGAATCAAAACATGTGTATCGTTAGGATACAAAAAATACAGTACAGTACATGTTGTAAATTACTCTAATTTGTATAAGGAGTTCG
The DNA here is from genome assembly GCF_018294505.1 of Triticum aestivum. Lineage (NCBI taxonomy): Eukaryota > Viridiplantae > Streptophyta > Magnoliopsida > Poales > Poaceae > Triticum > Triticum aestivum. Next base: position 638,706,711 of record NC_057800.1, on the reverse strand, counting down.
CAATGACAATGACTATGTTGTGTATAAAAGTGTACATGCGTGTGCTCATTCACTGTGACTGGCTCATCTACTCTCTTCTGACAAAGTTAGCAATACAGTTCACATGATGCTACACACGCATCTCTTGCAGTCTATTTGTGTGCATATATTCTTCAGATGAAATTAGCAATACAGTTCACAATGTGCTACACATACAGTCTGACAGAATTAGCAGTACAATTCACACTGTGCTAGCACATACTCCATGAACATTGCTGGTGGAGTATGTACAGTGTGAATTGGGAGTACTGTCTACTTGTAGCAATTTTCTCCACCAGCACGTACTGATGTACATCCATTCTTCATATCAAAATTGACCTATGGCAAGCAGCAGAGCAGGTTTACGGTTACCAAACATGTAACCGCCAGCTCCCCCGGACAAAAGCCGGCCTGCTTTAACGGGCAGCTCACCGGCCGGAACTACCCCGCAGCACCCACCGACCAGTGGCGAAAACGTCGGGTGGATCGGACATGGCAATCGTCAGTGCTACGGAACCGGAGCATAATGCTAGCTGCTCTCACGGTTTCCGGTAACTGCCCCGGGAATCAGATGCCGGCCGGCCGGCGACCCGCCTCTCGCCAAAATTTCACCGTACGCGTTCCATCCAGGCGCTGCTAGCTAGCTGTTTCCACTGTACCCTGCACATCAGAGCCAAGTCAAGCAGCAGCGGTGCAGCCTGGAGTTCAGAAACTTATTCTTCAGAGAAAGGTTTCACCGCAGTTAAATACGTCGACGGATTTCTTGTTTTTTGAAAAGGAATACGTCGACGGATGATCGAGCAGAGGTGTGGATCGACCACAACTCGGATCATACGTAGACAGCGACGCGCGATCGGACCGCGACAGATGGTAATATCCAACGGGGGTCAGGGGAGGGGCATGTATCTACCTGCAGCTGAGATGGCGCTGTCGAGCACGCACCCAGGTCCCCCGAACTCGTGCCGGGAAGAGGGGGCAGTGGCGTCAATGCATGCGCCCGGCGCGATCCCTGGCCCGTCCCCGCGGCTGGCTTATCCGGCTCCGCGCTATCTGCGGCACGTCGGCCGGCCACCGCGGTCCCTGAGGAGCGCTCGGCTGGTCGGCGCCGCGGCCGCGTGCGTGTGGCGCCATGTGCGTGGCGTACCCCGTCTGTCGGCCGGCGAGACGTGGGCGATCTCCGCACCCTTGGACACTGCTCCTGTGCTGCGCTGACGGGTAGTGACGGGACGGCGAAGCTTTGGCTGCCTGACGAGCATTCGGAGCCGGTAAAATTTGTGAGGCAGAGGTTATTTTTTTTAACAGATGTTGTGCACAAAAACTATCTGAAAATTGTATGAGAAACAAACTCTCCGTGTTTAATTTGCTCGGGAAGTGCTTTTGAGAACTAATTCCAGTCAGTACAATACTCCCTCCGTAAAGAAGTATAAGAGCCGTTTAGATCAATAGTGATCTAAACCGCTCTTATATTTCTTTACGGATAGGAGTCAGATTCAAGGCAGTTAGATCATGTGCGCTGATGCGTAAATCCAATCGTTGGCAAGTGTTATTTAAGTGAATAGAAGGATTTTATCACAAGCCGACTTTAGCTCAGTTGGTAGAGCGGAGGACTGTAGTGTATGCAGATGAATCCTTAGGTCGCTGGTTCGAATCCGGCAAGTCGGACTTAACACTTTATCTCTTCTCCTTTTTATATTTCTATTTCTACAGGGTTTTCCCAACAAGTGAAACTGTCAGCATTTCTTTGAGCCGTTCTTTTTTTTTTTCTTTGACCGCATCCTTTTGCTATGTACTCACAACAACATTTTTCTTCTACCCGTTGCACCTTCATGAGATTTCATCCGTGGATCCCATAAATCAGAAAGATAAGAATTAGTCATATTAGCAGTTTATAAACAATGACTTTGCTAAAGGGGTTAAATAAAGTCTCATCTAACACTTTATCTCTTCTCCTTTTTATATTTCTATTTCT